>NW_026701369.1:0-113372 GCF_030435755.1 Ochotona princeps | reverse complement strand
CTCACTAACTTCACACACCATCAGGCTTCCAAGCAGCTCTCAAGGAAACTCAGTTTTCACACTCTATGCTTAGTGCTCTGTGTGTGCCTAGGACTGAAATGAAGCTTGGTCAACATCCCACACAAACGAATGCTCCACATGCGGGTTTCACATGCCACCAACTCCACATTCACAGGCAACTTCAGCGCCACAGCCGTTTTCAGATAGCCCTCAATGCAAAGGCTCTAGACGCAAATATTGGTGTGAGAGCTAATTCAATCAAGGAAACACTGCATGTTGGTGAAGGGCATATTGAAGAAGGATCAGCTGAGTGGTTCTTGTGGGAGAACAACTCCATTTGGCTCACTAACTTCACACACCATCAGGCTTCCAAACAGCTCTCAAGGAAACTCAGTTTTCACACTCTATGCTTAGTGCCCTTTGTATGGCTAGGACTGAAATGAACCTGGTAGAGCATCCCACACAAACGAATGCTCCACATGCGGGTTTCACATGCCACCAACTCCACATTCACAGGCAACTTCAGCGCCACAGCCGTTTTCAGATAGCCCTCAATGCAAAGGCTCTAGACGCAAATATTGGTGTGAGAGCTAATTCAATCAAGGAAACACTGCATGTTGGTGAAGGGCATATTGAAGAAGGATCAGCTGAGTGGTTCTTGTGGGAGAACAACTCCATTTGGCTCACTAACTTCACACACCATCAGGCTTCCAAGCAGCTCTCAAGGAAACTCAGTTTTCACACTCTATGTTTAGTGCCCTTTGAGTGCATTATCTAGGAATGAACCTGGTAGAGCATCCCACACAAACGAATGCTCCACATGCGGGTTTCACATGCCACCAACTCCACATTCACAGGCAACTTCAGCGCCACAGCCGTTTTCAGATAGCCCTCAATGCAAAGGCTCTAGACACAAATATTGGTGTGAGAGCTAATTCAATCAAGGAAACACTGCATGTTGGTGAAGGGCATATTGAAGAAGGATCAGCCGAGTGGTTCTTGTGGGAGAACAACTCCATTTGGCTCACTAACTTCACACACCATCAGGCTTCCAAGCAGCTCTCAAGGAAACTCAGTTTTCACACTCTATGCTTAGTGCCCTTTGAGTGCCTAGGACTGAAAAGAAGCTTGGTGAGCATCCCACACAAACGAATGCTCCACATGCGGGTTTCACATGCCACCAACTCCACATTCACAGGCAACTTCAGCGCCACAGCCGTTTTCAGATAGCCCTCAATGCAAAGGCTCTAGACGCAAATATTGGTGTGAGAGCTAATTCAATCAAGGAAACACTGCATGTTGGTGAAGGGCATATTGAAGAAGGATCAGCCGAGTGGTTCTTGTGGGAGAACAACTCCATTTGGCTCACTAACTTCACACACCATCAGGCTTCCAAGCAGCTCTCAAGGAAACTCAGGTTTCACGCTCTATGTTTAGTGCCCTTTGAGTGCATTATCTAGGAATGAACCTGGTAGAGCTTGGTCAGCCACACAAACGAATGCTCCACATGCGGGTTTCACATGCCACCAACTCCACATTCACAGGCAACTTCAGCGCCACAGTCGTTTTCAGATAGCCCTCAATGCAAAGGCTCTAGACGCAGATATTGGTGTGAGAGCTAATTCAATCAAGGAAACACTGCATGTTGGTGAAGGGCATATTGAAGAAGGATCAGCCGAGTGGTTCTTGTGGGAGAACAACTCCATTTGGCTCACTAACTTCACACACCATCAGGCTTCCAAGCAGCTCTCAAGGAAACTCAGTTTTCACACTCTATGCTTAGTGCCCTTTGAGTGCATTATCTAGGAATGAACCTGGTAGAGCATCCCACACAAACGAATGCTCCACATGCGGGTTTCACATGCCACCAACTCCACATTCACAGGCAACTTCAGCGCCACAGCCGTTTTCAGATAGCCCTCACTGCAAAGGCTCTAGACGCAAATATTGGTGTGAGAGCTAATTCAATCAAGGAAACACTGCATGTTGGTGAAGGGCATATTGAAGAAGGATCAGCCGAGTGGTTCTTGTGGGAGAACAACTCCATTTGGCTCACTAACTTCACACACCATCAGGCTTCCAAGCAGCTCTCAAGGAAACTCAGTTTTCACACTCTATGCTTAGTGCTCTGTGTGTGCCTAGGACTGAAATGAAGCTTGGTCAACATCCCACACAAACGAATGCTCCACATGCGGGTTTCACATGCCACCAACTCCACATTCACAGGCAACTTCAGCGCCACAGCCGTTTTCAGATAGCCCTCAATGCAAAGGCTCTAGACGCAAATATTGGTGTGAGAGCTAATTCAATCAAGGAAACACTGCATGTTGGTGAAGGGCATATTGAAGAAGGATCAGCCGAGTGGTTCTTGTGGGAGAACAACTCCATTTGGCTCACTAACTTCACACACCATCAGGCTTCCAAGCAGGTCTCAAGGAAACTCAGTTTTCACACTCTATGCTTAGTGCCCTTTGTAAGGCTAGGAATGAAATGAACCTGGTAGAGCATCCCACACAAACGAATGCTCCACATGCGGGTTTCACATGCTACCAACTCCACATTCACAGGCAACTTCAGCGCCACAGCCGTTTTCAGATAGCCCTCAATGCAAAGGCTCTAGACGCAAATATTGGTGTGAGAGCTAATTCAATCAAGGAAACACTGCATGTTGGTGAAGGGCATATTGAAGAAGGATCAGCCGAGTGGTTCTTGTGGGAGAACAACTCCATTTGGCTCACTAACTTCACACACCATCAGGCTTCCAAGCAGCTCTCAAGGAAACTCAGTTTTCACACTCTATGCTTAGTGCCCTTTGTATGGCTAGGACTGAAATGAACCTGGTAGAGCATCCCACACAAACGAATGCTCCACATGCGGGTTTCACATGCCACCAACTCCACATTCACAGGCAACTTCAGCGCCACAGCCGTTTTCAGATAGCCCTCAATGCAAAGGCTCTAGACGCAAATATTGGTGTGAGAGCTAATTCAATCAAGGAAACACTGCATGTTGGTGAAGGGCATATTGAAGAAGGATCAGCTGAGTGGTTCTTGTGGGAGAACAACTCCATTTGGCTCACTAACTTCACACACCATCAGGCTTCCAAACAGCTCTCAAGGAAACTCAGTTTTCACACTCTATGCTTAGTGCCCTTTGTATGGCTAGGACTGAAATGAACCTGGTAGAGCATCCCACACAAACGAATGCTCCACATGCGGGTTTCACATGCCACCAACTCCACATTCACAGGCAACTTCAGCGCCACAGCCGTTTTCAGATAGCCCTCAATGCAAAGGCTCTAGATGCAAATATTGGTGTGAGAGCTAATTCAATCAAGGAAACACTGCATGTTGGTGAAGGGCATATTGAAGAAGGATCAGCTGAGTGGTTCTTGTGGGAGAACAACTCCATTTGGCTCACTAACTTCACACACCATCAGGCTTCCAAGCAGCTCTCAAGGAAACTCAGTTTTCACACTCTATGTTTAGTGCCCTTTGAGTGCATTATCTAGGAAAGAACCTGGTAGAGCATCCCACACAAACGAATGCTCCACATGCGGGTTTCACATGCCACCAACTCCACATTCACAGGCAACTTCAGCGCCACAGCCGTTTTCAGATAGCCCTCAATGCAAAGGCTCTAGACGCAAATATTGGTGTGAGAGCTAATTCAATCAAGGAAACACTGCATGTTGGTGAAGGGCATATTGAAGAAGGATCAGCCGAGTGGTTCTTGTGGGAGAACAACTCCATTTGGCTCACTAACTTCACACACCATCAGGCTTCCAAGCAGCTCTCAAGGAAACTCAGTTTTCACACTCTATGCTTAGTGCCCTTTGAGTGCATTATCTAGGAATGAACCTGGTAGAGCATCCCACACAAACGAATGCTCCACATGCGGGTTTCACATGCCACCAACTCCACATTCACAGGCAACTTCAGCGCCACAGCCGTTTTCAGATAGCCCTCAATGCAAAGGCTCTAGACGCAAATATTGGTGTGAGAGCTAATTCAATCAAGGAAACACTGCATGTTGGTGAAGGGCATATTGAAGAAGGATCAGCCGAGTGGTTCTTGTGGGAGAACAACTCCATTTGGCTGACTAACTTCACACACCATCAGGCTTCCAAGCAGCTCTCAAGGAAACTCAGTTTTCACACTCTATGTTTAGTGCCCTTTGAGTGCATTATCTAGGAATGAACCTGGTAGAGCATCCCACACAAACGAATGCTCCACATGCGGGTTTCACATGCCACCAACTCCACATTCACAGGCAACTTCAGCGCCACAGCCGTTTTCAGATAGCCCTCAATGCAAAGGCTCTAGACACAAATATTGGTGTGAGAGCTAATTCAATCAAGGAAACACTGCATGTTGGTGAAGGGCATATTGAAGAA
Source organism: Ochotona princeps (assembly GCF_030435755.1). Taxonomy (NCBI): domain Eukaryota; kingdom Metazoa; phylum Chordata; class Mammalia; order Lagomorpha; family Ochotonidae; genus Ochotona; species Ochotona princeps. Next base: position 108,976 of record NW_026701369.1, on the reverse strand, counting down.
GGATCAGCCGAGTGGTTCTTGTGGGAGAACAACTCCATTTGGCTCACTAACTTCACACACCATCAGGCTTCCAAGCAGCTCTCAAGGAAACTCAGTTTTCACACTCTATGCTTAGTGCCCTTTGAGTGCCTAGGACTGAAAAGAAGCTTGGTGAGCATCCCACACAAACGAATGCTCCACATGCGGGTTTCACATGCCACCAACTCCACATTCACAGGCAACTTCAGCGCCACAGCCGTTTTCAGATAGCCCTCAATGCAAAGGCTCTAGACGCAAATATTGGTGTGAGAGCTAATTCAATCAAGGAAACACTGCATGTTGGTGAAGGGCATATTGAAGAAGGATCAGCCGAGTGGTTCTTGTGGGAGAACAACTCCATTTGGCTCACTAACTTCACACACCATCAGGCTTCCAAGCAGCTCTCAAGGAAACTCAGTTTTCACACTCTATGCTTAGTGCCCTTTGTATGGCTAGGACTGAAATGAACCTGGTAGAGCATCCCACACAAACGAATGCTCCACATGCGGGTTTCACATGCCACCAACTCCACATTCACAGGCAACTTCAGCGCCACAGCCGTTTTCAGATAGCCCTCAATGCAAAGGCTCTAGACGCAAATATTGGTGTGAGAGCTAATTCAATCAAGGAAACACTGCATGTTGGTGAAGGGCATATTGAAGAAGGATCAGCCGAGTGGTTCTTGTGGGAGAACAACTCCATTTGGCTCACTAACTTCACACACCATCAGGCTTCCAAGCAGCTCTCAAGGAAACTCAGTTTTCACACTCTATGCTTAGTGCCCTTTGAGTGCATTATCTAGGAATGAACCTGGTAGAGCATCCCACACAAACGAATGCTCCACATGCGGGTTTCACATGCCACCAACTCCACATTCACAGGCAACTTCAGCGCCACAGCCGTTTTCAGATAGCCCTCAATGCAAAGGCTCTAGACGCAAATATTGGTGTGAGAGCTAATTCAATCAAGGAAACACTGCATGTTGGTGAAGGGCATATTGAAGAAGGATCAGCCGAGTGGTTCTTGTGGGAGAACAACTCCATTTGGCTCCCTAACTTCACACACCATCAGGCTTCCAAGCAGCTCTCAAGGAAACTCAGTTTTCACACTCTATGCTTAGTGCCCTTTGAGTGCATTATCTAGGAATGAACCTGGTAGAGCATCCCACACAAACGAATGCTCCACATGCGGGTTTCACATGCCACCAACTCCACATTCACAGGCAACTTCAGCGCCACAGCCGTTTTCAGATAGCCCTCAATGCAAAGGCTCTAGACGCAAATATTGGTGTGAGAGCTAATTCAATCAAGGAAACACTGCATGTTGGTGAAGGGCATATTGAAGAAGGATCAGCCGAGTGGTTCTTGTGGGAGAACAACTCCATTTGGCTCACTAACTTCACACACCTGAGGCTTCCAAGCAGCTCTCAAGGAAACTCAGTTTTCACACTCTATGCTTAGTGCCCTTTGAGTGCATTACCTAGGACTGAAAAGAAGCTTGGTGAGCATCCCACACAAACGAATGCTCCACATGCGGGTTTCACATGCCACCAACTCCACATTCACAGGCAACTTCAGCGCCACAGCCGTTTTCAGATAGCCCTCAATGCAAAGGCTCTAGACGCAAATATTGGTGTGAGAGCTAATTCAATCAAGGAAACACTGCATGTTGGTGAAGGGCATATTGAAGAAGGATCAGCCGAGTGGTTCTTGTGGGAGAACAACTCCATTTGGCTCACTAACTTCACACACCATCAGGCTTCCAAGCAGCTCTCAAGGAAACTCAGTTTTCACACTCTATGCTTAGTGCCCTTTGTATGGCTAGGACTGAAATGAACCTGGTAGAGCATCCCACACAAACGAATGCTCCACATGCGGGTTTCACATGCCACCAACTCCACATTCACAGGCAACTTCAGCGCCACAGCCGTTTTCAGATAGCCCTCAATGCAAAGGCTCTAGACGCAAATATTGGTGTGAGAGCTAATTCAATCAAGGAAACACTGCATGTTGGTGAAGGGCGTATTGAAGAAGGATCAGCCGAGTGGTTCTTGTGGGAGAACAACTCCATTTGGCTCACTAACTTCACACACCATCAGGCTTCCAAGCAGCTCTCAAGGAAACTCAGTTTTCACACTCTATGCTTAGTGCCCTTTGTATGGCTAGGACTGAAATGAACCTGGTAGAGCATCCCACACAAACGAATGCTCCACATGCGGGTTTCACATGCCACCAACTCCACATTCACAGTCAACTTCAGCGCCACAGCCGTTTTCAGATAGCCCTCAATGCAAAGGCTCTAGACGCAAATATTGGTGTGAGAGCTAATTCAATCAAGGAAACACTGCATGTTGGTGAAGGGCATATTGAAGAAGGATCAGCCGAGTGGTTCTTGTGGGAGAACAACTCCATTTGGCTCACTAACTTCACACACCATCAGGCTTCCAAGCAGCTCTCAAGGAAACTCAGTTTTCACACTCTATGCTTAGTGCCCTTTGAGTGCATTATCTAGGAATGAACCTGGTAGAGCATCCCACACAAACGAATGCTCCACATGCGGGTTTCACATGCCACCAACTCCACATTCACAGGCAACTTCAGCGCCACAGCCGTTTTCAGATAGCCCTCAAAGCAAAGGCTCTAGACGCAAATATTGGTGTGAGAGCTAATTCAATCAAGGAAACACTGCATGTTGGTGAAGGGCATATTGAAGAAGGATCAGCCGAGTGGTTCTTGTGGGAGAACAACTCCGTTTGGCTCACTAACTTCACACACCATCAGGCTTCCAAGCAGCTCTCAAGGAAACTCAGTTTTCACACTCTATGCTTAGTGCCCTTTGAGTGCATTATCTAGGAATGAACCTGGTAGAGCATCCCACACAAACGAATGCTCCACATGCGGGTTTCACATGCCACCAACTCCACATTCACAGGCAACTTCAGCGCCACAGTCGTTTTCAGATAGCCCTCAATGCAAAGGCTCTAGACGCAAATATTGGTGTGAGAGCTAATTCAATCAAGGAAACACTGCATGTTGGTGAAGGGCATATTGAAGAAGGATCAGCCGAGTGGTTCTTGTGGGAGAACAACTCCATTTGGCTCACTAACTTCACACACCATCAGGCTTCCAAGCAGCTCTCAAGGAAACTCAGTTTTCACACTCTATGCTTAGTGCCCTTTGAGTGCATTATCTAGGAATGAACCTGGTAGAGCATCCCACACAAACGAATGCTCCACATGCGGGTTTCACATGCCACCAACTCCACATTCACAGGCAACTTCAGCGCCACAGCCGTTTTCAGATAGCCCTCAAAGCAAAGGCTCTAGACGCAAATATTGGTGTGAGAGCTAATTCAATCAAGGAAACACTGCATGTTGGTGAAGGGCATATTGAAGAAGGATCAGCCGAGTGGTTCTTGTGGGAGAACAACTCCGTTTGGCTCACTAACTTCACACACCATCAGGCTTCCAAGCAGCTCTCAAGGAAACTCAGTTTTCACACTCTATGCTTAGTGCCCTTTGAGTGCATTATCTAGGAATGAACCTGGTAGAGCATCCCACACAAACGAATGCTCCACATGCGGGTTTCACATGCCACCAACTCCACATTCACAGGCAACTTCAGCGCCACAGTCGTTTTCAGATAGCCCTCAATGCAAAGGCTCTAGACGCAAATATTGGTGTGAGAGCTAATTCAATCAAGGAAACACTGCATGTTGGTGAAGGGCATATTGAAGAAGGATCAGCCGAGTGGTTCTTGTGGGAGAACAACTCCATTTGGCTCACTAACTTCACACACCATCAGGCTTCCAAGCAGCTCTCAAGGAAACTCAGTTTTCACACTCTATGCTTAGTGCCCTTTGAGTGCATTATCTAGGAATGAACCTGGTAGAGCATCCCACACAAACGAATGCTCCACATGCGGGTTTCACATGCCACCAACTCCACATTCACAGGCAAGTTCAGCGCCACAGCCGTTTTCAGATAGCCCTCACTGCAAAGGCTCTAGACGCAAATATTGGTGTGAGAGCTAATTCAATCAAGGAAACACTGCATGTTGGTGAAGGGCATATTGAAGAAGGATCAGCCGAGTGGTTCTTGTGGGAGAACAACTCCATTTGGCTCACTAACTTCACACACCATCAGGCTTCCAAGCAGCTCTCAAGGAAACTCAGTTTTCACACTCTATGCTTAGTGCCCTTTGAGTGCATTATCTAGGAATGAACCTGGTAGAGCATCCCACACAAACGAATGCTCCACATGCGGGTTTCACATGCCACCAACTCCACATTCACAGGCAACTTCAGCGCCACAGCCGTTTTCAGATAGCCCTCAATGCAAAGGCTCTAGACGCAAATATTGGTGTGAGAGCTAATTCAATCAAGGAAACACTGCATGTTGGTGAAGGGCATATTGAAGAAGGATCAGCCGAGTGGTTCTTGTGGGAGAACAACTCCATTTGGCTCACTAACTTCACACACCATCTGGCTTCCAAGCAGCTCTCAAGGAAACTCAGTTTTCACACTCTATGCTTAGTGCCCTTTGTATGGCTAGGAATGAAATGAACCTGGTAGAGCATCCCACACAAACGAATGCTCCACATGCGGGTTTCACATGCCACCAACTCCACATTCACAGGCAACTTCAGCGCCACAGCCGTTTTCAGATAGCCCTCAATGCAAAGGCTCTAGACGCAAATATTGGTGTGAGAGCTAATTCAATCAAGGAAACACTGCATGTTGGTGAAGGGCATATTGAAGAAGGATCAGCCGAGTGGTTCTTGTGGGAGAACAACTCCATTTGGCTCACTAACTTCACACACCATCAGGCTTCCAAGCAGCTCTCAAGGAAACTCAGTTTTCACACTCTATGCTTAGTGCCCTTTGAGTGCCAAGGACTGAAAAGACGTTTGGTGAGCATCCCACATAAACGAATGCTCCACATGCGGGTTTCACATGCCACCAACTCCACATTCACAGGCAACTTCAGCGCCACAGCCGTTTTCAGATAGCCCTCAATGCAAAGGCTCTAGACGCAAATATTGGTGTGAGAGCTAATTCAATCAAGGAAACACTGCATGTTGGTGAAGGGCATATTGAAGAAGGATCAGCCGAGTGGTTCTTGTGGGAGAACAACTCCATTTGGCTCACTAACTTCACACACCATCAGGCTTCCAAGCAGCTCTCAAGGAAACTCAGTTTTCACACTCTATGCTTAGTGCCCTTTGAGTGCATTATCTAGGAATGAACCTGGTAGAGCATCCCACACAAACGAATGCTCCACATGCGGGTTTCACATGCCACCAACTCCACATTCATAGGCAAGTTCAGCGCCACAGCCGTTTTCAGATAGCCCTCACTGCAAAGGCTCTAGACGCAAATATTGGTGTGAGAGCTAATTCAATCAAGGAAACACTGCATGTTGGTGAAGGGCATATTGAAGAAGGATCAGCCGAGTGGTTCTTGTGGGAGAACAACTCCATTTGGCTCACTAACTTCACACACCATCAGGCTTCCAAGCAGCTCTCAAGGAAACTCAGTTTTCACACTCTGCTTAGTGCCCTTTGAGTGCATTATCTAGGAATGAACCTGGTAGAGCATCCCACACAAACGAATGCTCCACATGCGGGTTTCACATGCCACCAACTCCACATTCACAGGCAACTTCAGCGCCACAGCCGTTTTCAGATAGCCCTCAATGCAAAGGCTCTAGACGCAAATATTGGTGTGAGAGCTAATTCAATCAAGGAAACACTGCATGTTGGTGAAGGGCATATTGAAGAAGGATCAGCCGAGTGGTTCTTGTGGGAGAACAACTCCATTTGGCTCACTAACTTCACACACCATCAGGCTTCCAAGCAGCTCTCAAGGAAACTCAGTTTTCACACTCTGCTTAGTGCCCTTTGAGTGCATTATCTAGGAATGAACCTGGTAGAGCATCCCACACAAACGAATGCTCCACATGCGGGTTTCACATGCCACCAACTCCACATTCACAGGCAACTTCAGCGCCACAGCCGTTTTCAGATAGCCCTCAATGCAAAGGCTCTAGACGCAAATATTGGTGTGAGAGCTAATTCAATCAAGGAAACACTGCATGTTGGTGAAGGGCATATTGAAGAAGGATTAGCCGAGTGGTTCTTGTGGGAGAACAACTCCATTTGGCTCACTAACTTCACACACCATCAGGCTTCCAAGCAGCTCTCAAGGAAACTCAGTTTTCACACTCTATGCTTAGTGCCCTTTGTATGGCTAGGAATGAAATGAACCTGGTAGAGCATCCCACACAAACGAATGCTCCACATGCGGGTTTCACATGCCACCAACTCCACATTCACAGGCAACTTCAGCGCCACAGCCGTTTTCAGATAGCCCTCAATGCAAAGGCTCTAGACGCAAATATTGGTGTGAGAGCTAATTCAATCAAGGAAACACTGCATGTTGGTGAAGGGCATATTGAAGAAGGATCAGCCGAGTGGTTCTTGTGGGAGAACAACTCCATTTGGCTCACTAACTTCACACACCATCAGGCTTCCAAGCAGCTCTCAAGGAAACTCAGTTTTCACACTCTATGCTTAGTGCCCTTTGAGTGCCAAGGACTGAAAAGACGTTTGGTGAGCATCCCACATAAACGAATGCTCCACATGCGGGTTTCACATGCCACCAACTCCACATTCACAGGCAACTTCAGCGCCACAGCCGTTTTCAGATAGCCCTCAATGCAAAGGCTCTAGACGCAAATATTGGTGTGAGAGCTAATTCAATCAAGGAAACACTGCATGTTGGTGAAGGGCATATTGAAGAAGGATCAGCCGAGTGGTTCTTGTGGGAGAACAACTCCATTTGGCTCACTAACTTCACACACCATCAGGCTTCCAAGCAGCTCTCAAGGAAACTCAGTTTTCACACTCTATGCTTAGTGCCCTTTGAGTGCATTATCTAGGAATGAACCTGGTAGAGCATCCCACACAAACGAATGCTCCACATGCGGGTTTCACATGCCACCAACTCCACATTCACAGGCAACTTCAGCGCCACAGCCGTTTTCAGATAGCCCTCAATGCAAAGGCTCTAGACGCAAATATTGGTGTGAGAGCTAATTCAATCAAGGAAACACTGCATGTTGGTGAAGGGCATATGGAAGAAGGATCAGCCGAGTGGTTCTTGTGGGAGAACAACTCCGTTTGGCTCACTAACTTCACACACCATCAGGCTTACAAGCAGCTCTCAAGGAAACTCAGTTTTCACACTCTATGCTTAGTGCCCTTTGAGTGCATTATCTAGGAATGAACCTGGTAGAGCATCCCACACAAACGAATGCTCCACATGCGGGTTTCACATGCCACCAACTCCACATTCACAGGCAACTTCAGCGCCACAGTCGTTTTCAGATAGCCCTCAATGCAAAGGCTCTAGATGCAAATATTGGTGTGAGAGCTAATTCAATCAAGGAAACACTGCATGTTGGTGAAGGGCATATTGAAGAAGGATCAGCCGAGTGGTTCTTGTGGGAGAACAACTCCATTTGGCTCACTAACTTCACACACCATCAGGCTTCCAAGCAGCTCTCAAGGAAACTCAGTTTTCACACTCTATGCTTAGTGCCCTTTGAGTGCATTATCTAGGAATGAACCTGGTAGAGCATCCCACACAAACGAATGCTCCACATGCCGGTTTCACATGCCAACAACTCCACATTCACAGGCAACTTCAGCGCCACAGCCGTTTTCAGATAGCCCTCACTGCAAAGGCTCTAGACGCAAATATTGGTGTGAGAGCTAATTCAATCAAGGAAACACTGCATGTTGGTGAAGGGCATATTGAAGAAGGATCAGCCGAGTGGTTCTTGTGGGAGAACAACTCCATTTGGCTCACTAACTTCACACACCATCAGGCTTCCAAGCAGCTCTCAAGGAAACTCAGTTTTCACACTCTATGCTTAGTGCCCTTTGAGTGCATTATCTAGGAATGAACCTGGTAGAGCATCCCACACAAACCAATGCTCCACATGCGGGTTTCACATGCCACCAACTCCACATTCACAGGCAACTTCAGCGCCACAGCCGTTTTCAGATAGCCCTCAATGCAAAGGCTCTAGACGCAAATATTGGTGTGAGAGCTAATTCAATCAAGGAAACACTGCATGTTGGTGAAGGGCATATTGAAGAAGGATCAGCCGAGTGGTTCTTGTGGGAGAACAACTCCATTTGGCTCACTAACTTCACACACCATCAGGCTTCCAAGCAGCTCTCAAGGAAACTCAGTTTTCACACTCTATGCTTAGTGCCCTTTGAGTGCCAAGGACTGAAAAGACGTTTGGTGAGCATCCCACATAAACGAATGCTCCACATGCGGGTTTCACATGCCACCAACTCCACATTCACAGGCAACTTCAGCGCCACAGCCGTTTTCAGATAGCCCTCAATGCAAAGGCTCTAGACGCAAATATTGGTATGAGAGCTAATTCAATCAAGGAAACACTGCATGTTGGTGAAGGGCATATTGAAGAAGGATCAGCCGAGTGGTTCTTGTGGGAGAACAACTCCATTTGGCTCACTAACTTCACACACCATCAGGCTTCCAAACAGCTCTCAAGGAAACTCAGTTTTCACACTCTATGCTTAGTGCCCTTTGAGTGCCTAGGACTGAAAAGAAGCTTGGTGAGCATCCCACACAAACGAATGCTCCACATGCGGGTTTCACATGCCACCAACTCCACATTCACAGGCAACTTCAGCGCCACAGCCATTTTCAGATAGCCCTCAAAGCAAAGGCTCTAGACGCAAATATTGGTGTGAGAGCTAATTCAATCAAGGAAACACTGCATGTTGGTGAAGGGCATATTGAAGAAGGATCAGCCGAGTGGTTCTTGTGGGAGAACAACTCCATTTGGCTCACTAACTTCACACACCATCAGGCTTCCAAGCAGCTCTCAAGGAAACTCAGTTTTCACACTCTATGCTTAGTGCCCTTTGAGTGCCAAGGACTGAAAAGACGTTTGGTGAGCATCCCACATAAACGAATGCTCCACATGCGGGTTTCACATGCCACCAACTCCACATTTACAGGCAACTTCAGCGCCACAGCCGTTTTCAGATAGCCCTCAATGCAAAGGCTCTAGACGCAAATATTGGTGTGAGAGCTAATTCAATCAAGGAAACACTGCATGTTGGTGAACGGCATATTGAAGAAGGATCAGCCGAGTGGTTCTTGTGGGAGAATAACTCCATTTGGCTCACTAACTTCACACACCATCAGGCTTCCAAGCAGCTCTCAAGGAAACTCAGTTTTCACACTCTATGCTTAGTGCCCTTTGAGTGCATTATCTAGGAATGAACCTGGTAGAGCATCCCACACAAACGAATGCTCCACATGCGGGTTTCACATGCCACCAACTCCACATTCACAGGCAACTTCAGCGCCACAGCCGTTTTCAGATAGCCCTCAATGCAAAGGCTCTAGACACAAATATTAGTGTGAGAGCTAATTCAATCAAGGAAACACTGCATGTTGGTGAAGGGCATATTGAAGAAGGATCAGCCGAGTGGTTCTTGTGGGAGAACAACTCCATTTGGCTCACTAACTTCACACACCATCAGGCTTCCAAGCAGCTCTCAAGGAAACTCAGTTTTCACACTCTATGCTTAGTGCCCTTTGAGTGCCTAGGACTGAAAAAAAGCTTGGTGAGCATCCCACACAAACGAATGCTCCACATGCGGGTTTCACATGCCACCAACTCCACATTCACAGGCAACTTCAGCGCCACAGCCGTTTTCAGATAGCCCTCAATGCAAAGGCTCTAGACGCAAATATTGGTGTGAGAGCTAATTCAATCAAGGAAACACTGCATGTTGGTGAAGGGCATATTGAAGAAGGATCAGCCGAGTGGTTCTTGTGGGAGAACAACTCCATTTGGCTCACTAACTTCACACACCATCAGGCTTCCAAGCAGCTCTCAAGGAAACTCAGTTTTCACACTCTATGCTTAGTGCCCTTTGTATGGCTAGGACTGAAGTGAACCTGGTAGAGCATCCCACACAAACGAATGCTCCACATGCGGGTTTCACATGCCACCAACTCCACATTCACAGGCAACTTCAGCGCCACAGCCGTTTTCAGATAGCCCTCAATGCAAAGGCTCTAGACGCAAATATTGGTGTGAGAGCTAATTCAATCAAGGAAACACTGCATGTTGGTGAAGGGCGTATTGAAGAAGGATCAGCCGAGTGGTTCTTGTGGGAGAACAACTCCATTTGGCTGACTAACTTCACACACCATCAGGCTTCCAAGCAGCTCTCAAGGAAACTCAGTTTTCACACTCTATGCTTAGTGCCCTTTGAGTGCCAAGGACTGAAAAGACGTTTGGTGAGCATCCCACATAAACGAATGCTCCACATGCGGGTTTCACATGCCACCAACTCCACATTCACAGGCAACTTCAGCGCCACAGCCGTTTTCAGATAGCCCTCAATGCAAAGGCTCTAGACGCAAATATTGGTGTGAGAGCTAATTCAATCAAGGAAACACTGCATGTTGGTGAAGGGCATATTGAAGAAGGATCAGCCGAGTGGTTCTTGTGGGAGAACAACTCCATTTGGCTCACTAACTTCACACACCATCAGGCTTCCAAACAGCTCTCAAGGAAACTCAGTTTTCACACTCTATGCTTAGTGCCCTTTGAGTGCCTAGGACTGAAAAGAAGCTTGGTGAGCATCCCACACAAACGAATGCTCCACATGCGGGTTTCACATGCCACCAACTCCACATTCACAGGCAACTTCAGCGCCACAGCCATTTTCAGATAGCCCTCAATGCAAAGGCTCTAGACGCAAATATTGGTGTGAGAGCTAATTCAATCAAGGAAACACTGCATGTTGGTGAAGGGCATATTGAAGAAGGATCAGCCGAGTGGTTCTTGGGGGAGAACAACTCCATTTGGCTCACTAACTTCACACACCATCAGGCTTCCAAGCAGCTCTCAAGGAAACTCAGTTTTCACACTCTATGCTTAGTGCCCTTTGAGTGCCAAGGACTGAAAAGACGTTTGGTGAGCATCCCACATAAACGAATGCTCCACATGCGGGTTTCACATGCCACCAACTCCACATTTACAGGCAACTTCAGCGCCACAGCCGTTTTCAGATAGCCCTCAATGCAAAGGCTCTAGACGCAAATATTGGTGTGAGAGCTAATTCAATCAAGGAAACACTGCATGTTGGTGAACGGCATATTGAAGAAGGATCAGCCGAGTGGTTCTTGTGGGAGAATAACTCCATTTGGCTCACTAACTTCACACACCATCAGGCTTCCAAGCAGCTCTCAAGGAAACTCAGTTTTCACACTCTATGCTTAGTGCCCTTTGAGTGCATTATCTAGGAATGAACCTGGTAGAGCATCCCACACAAACGAATGCTCCACATGCGGGTTTCACATGCCACCAACTCCACATTCACAGGCAACTTCAGCGCCACAGCCGTTTTCAGATAGCCCTCAATGCAAAGGCTCTAGACACAAATATTGGTGTGAGAGCTAATTCAATCAAGGAAACACTGCATGTTGGTGAAGGGCATATTGAAGAAGGATCAGCCGAGTGGTTCTTGTGGGAGAACAACTCCATTTGGCTCACTAACTTCACACACCATCAGGCTTCCAAGCAGCTCTCAAGGAAACTCAGTTTTCACACTCTATGCTTAGTGCCCTTTGAGTGCCTAGGACTGAAAAGAAGCTTGGTGAGCATCCCACACAAACGAATGCTCCACATGCGGGTTTCACATGCCACCAACTCCACATTCACAGGCAACTTCAGCGCCACAGCCGTTTTCAGATAGCCCTCAATGCAAAGGCTCTAGACGCAAATATTGGTGTGAGAGCTAATTCAATCAAGGAAACACTGCATGTTGGTGAAGGGCGTATTGAAGAAGGATCAGCCGAGTGGTTCTTGTGGGAGAACAACTCCATTTGGCTGACTAACTTCACACACCATCAGGCTTCCAAGCAGCTCTCAAGGAAACTCAGTTTTCACACTCTATGCTTAGTGCCCTTTGAGTGCCAAGGACTGAAAAGACGTTTGGTGAGCATCCCACATAAACGAATGCTCCACATGCGGGTTTCACATGCCACCAACTCCACATTCACAGGCAACTTCAGCGCCACAGCCGTTTTCAGATAGCCCTCAATGCAAAGGCTCTAGACGCAAATATTGGTGTGAGAGCTAATTCAATCAAGGAAACACTGCATGTTGGTGAAGGGCATATTGAAGAAGGATCAGCCGAGTGGTTCTTGTGGGAGAACAACTCCATTTGGCTCACTAACTTCACACACCATCAGGCTTCCAAGCAGCTCTCAAGGAAACTCAGTTTTCACACTCTATGCTTAGTGCCCTTTGAGTGCATTATCTAGGAATGAACCTGGTAGAGCATCCCACACAAACGAATGCTCCACATGCGGGTTTCACATGCCACCAACTCCACATTCACAGGCAACTTCAGCGCCACAGTCGTTTTCAGATAGCCCTCAATGCAAAGGCTCTAGACGCAAATATTGGTGTGAGAGCTAATTCAATCAAGGAAACACTGCATGTTGGTGAAGGGCATATTGAAGAAGGATCAGCCGAGTGGTTCTTGTGGGAGAACAACTCCATTTGGCTCACTAACTTCACACACCATCAGGCTTCCAAGCAGCTCTCAAGGAAACTCAGTTTTCACACTCTATGCTTAGTGCCCTTTGAGTGCATTATCTAGGAATGAACCTGGTAGAGCATCCCACACAAACGAATGCTCCACATGCGGGTTTCACATGCCACCAACTCCACATTCACAGGCAACTTCAGCGCCACAGCCGTTTTCAGATAGCCCTCATTGCAAAGGCTCTAGACGCAAATATTGGTGTGAGAGCTAATTCAATCAAGGAAACACTGCATGTTGGTGAAGGGCATATTGAAGAAGGATCAGCCGAGTGGTTCTTGTGGGAGAACAACTCCATTTGGCTCACTAACTTCACACACCATCAGGCTTCCAAGCAGCTCTCAAGGAAACTCAGTTTTCACACTCTATGCTTAGTGCCCTTTGAGTGCATTATCTAGGAATGAACCTGGTAGAGCATCCCACACAAACCAATGCTCCACATGCGGGTTTCACATGCCACCAACTCCACATTCACAGGCAACTTCAGCGCCACAGCCGTTTTCAGATAGCCCTCAATGCAAAGGCTCTAGACGCAAATATTGGTGTGAGAGCTAATTCAATCAAGGAAACACTGCATGTTGGTGAAGGGCATATTGAAGAAGGATCAGCCGAGTGGTTCTTGTGGGAGAACAACTCCATTTGGCTCACTAACTTCACACACCATCAGGCTTCCAAGCAGCTCTCAAGGAAACTCAGTTTTCACACTCTATGCTTAGTGCCCTTTGAGTGCCTAGGACTGAAAAGAAGCTTGGTGAGCATCCCACACAAACGAATGCTCCACATGCGGGTTTCACATGCCACCAACTCCACATTCACAGGCAACTTCAGCGCCACAGCCGTTTTCAGATAGCCCTCAATGCAAAGGCTCTAGACGCAAATATTGGTGTGAGAGCTAATTCAATCAAGGAAACACTGCATGTTGGTGAAGGGCATATTGAAGAAGGATCAGCCGAGTGGTTCTTGTGGGAGAACAACTCCATTTGGCTCACTAACTTCACACACCATCAGGCTTCCAAGCAGCTCGCAAGGAAACTCAGTTTTCACACTCTATGCTTAGTGCCCTTTGTATGGCTAGGACTGAAGTGAACCTGGTAGAGCATCCCACACAAACGAATGCTCCACATGCGGGTTTCACATGCCACCAACTCCACATTCACAGACAACTTCAGCGCCACAGCCGTTTTCAGATAGCCCTCAATGCAAAGGCTCTAGACGCAAATATTGGTGTGAGAGCTAATTCAATCAAGGAAACACTGCATGTTGGTGAAGGGCATATTGAAGAAGGATCAGCCGAGTGGTTCTTGTGGGAGAACAACTCCATTTGGCTCACTAACTTCACACACCATCAGGCTTCCAAGCAGCTCTCAAGGAAACTCACTTTTCACACTCTATGCTTAGTGCCCTTTGAGTGCATTATCTAGGAATGAACCTGGTAGAGCATCCCACACAAACGAATGCTCCACATGCGGGTTTCACATGCCACCAACTCCACATTCACAGGCAACTTCAGCGCCACAGCCTTTTCAGATAGCCCTCAATGCAAAGGCTCTAGACGCAAATATTGGTGTGAGAGCTAATTCAATCAAGGAAACACTGCATGTTGGTGAAGGGCATATTGAAGAAGGATCAGCCGAGTGGTTCTTGTGGGAGAACAACTCCGTTTGGCTCACTAACTTCACACACCATCAGGCTTCCAAGCAGCTCTCAAGGAAACTCAGTTTTCACACTCTATGCTTAGTGCCCTTTGAGTGCATTATCTAGGAATGATCCTGGTAGAGCATCCCACACAAACGAATGCTCCACATGCGGGTTTCACATGCCACCAACTCCACATTCACAGGCAACTTCAGCTCCACAGCCGTTTTCAGATAGCCCTCAATGCAAAGGCTCTAGACGCAAATATTGGTGTGAGAGCTAATTCAATCAAGGAAACACTGCATGTTGGTGAAGGGCATATTGAAGAAGGATCAGCCGAGTGGTTCTTGTGGGAGAACAACTCCATTTGGCTCACTAACTTCACACACCATCAGGCTTCCAAGCAGCTCTCAAGGAAACTCAGTTTTCACACTCTATGCTTAGTGCCCTTTGAGTGCATTATCTAGGAATGAACCTGGTAGAGCATCCCACACAAACGAATGCTCCACATGCGGGTTTCACATGCCACCAACTCCACATTCACAGGCAACTTCAGCGCCACAGCCGTTTTCAGATAGCCCTCATTGCAAAGGCTCTAGACGCAAATATTGGTGTGAGAGCTAATTCAATCAAGGAAACACTGCATGTTGGTGAAGGGCATATTGAAGAAGGATCAGCCGAGTGGTTCTTGTGGGAGAACAACTCCATTTGGCTCACTAACTTCACACACCATCAGGCTTCCAAGCAGCTCTCAAGGAAACTCAGTTTTCACACTCTATGCTTAGTGCCCTTTGAGTGCATTATCTAGGAATGAACCTGGTAGAGCATCCCACACAAACCAATGCTCCACATGCGGGTTTCACATGCCACCAACTCCACATTCACAGGCAACTTCAGCGCCACAGCCGTTTTCAGATAGCCCTCAATGCAAAGGCTCTAGACGCAAATATTGGTGTGAGAGCTAATTCAATCAAGGAAACACTGCATGTTGGTGAAGGGCATATTGAAGAAGGATCAGCCGAGTGGTTCTTGTGGGAGAACAACTCCATTTGGCTCACTAACTTCACACACCATCAGGCTTCCAAGCAGCTCTCAAGGAAACTCAGTTTTCACACTCTATGCTTAGTGCCCTTTGAGTGCCTAGGACTGAAAAGAAGCTTGGTGAGCATCCCACACAAACGAATGCTCCACATGCGGGTTTCACATGCCACCAACTCCACATTCACAGGCAACTTCAGCGCCACAGCCGTTTTCAGATAGCCCTCAATGCAAAGGCTCTAGACGCAAATATTGGTGTGAGAGCTAATTCAATCAAGGAAACACTGCATGTTGGTGAAGGGCATATTGAAGAAGGATCAGCCGAGTGGTTCTTGTGGGAGAACAACTCCATTTGGCTCACTAACTTCACACACCATCAGGCTTCCAAGCAGCTCGCAAGGAAACTCAGTTTTCACACTCTATGCTTAGTGCCCTTTGTATGGCTAGGAATGAAGTGAACCTGGTAGAGCATCCCACACAAACGAATGCTCCACATGCGGGTTTCACATGCCACCAACTCCACATTCACAGACAACTTCAGCGCCACAGCCGTTTTCAGATAGCCCTCAATGCAAAGGCTCTAGACGCAAATATTGGTGTGAGAGCTAATTCAATCAAGGAAACACTGCATGTTGGTGAAGGGCATATTGAAGAAGGATCAGCCGAGTGGTTCTTGTGGGAGAACAACTCCATTTGGCTCACTAACTTCACACACCATCAGGCTTCCAAGCAGCTCTCAAGGAAACTCACTTTTCACACTCTATGCTTAGTGCCCTTTGAGTGCATTATCTAGGAATGAACCTGGTAGAGCATCCCACACAAACGAATGCTCCACATGCGGGTTTCACATGCCACCAACTCCACATTCACAGGCAACTTCAGCGCCACAGCCGTTTTCAGATAGCCCTCAATGCAAAGGCTCTAGACGCAAATATTGGTGTGAGAGCTAATTCAATCAAGGAAACACTGCATGTTGGTGAAGGGCATATTGAAGAAGGATCAGCCGAGTGGTTCTTGTGGGAGAACAACTCCGTTTGGCTCACTAACTTCACACACCATCAGGCTTCCAAGCAGCTCTCAAGGAAACTCAGTTTTCACACTCTATGCTTAGTGCCCTTTGAGTGCATTATCTAGGAATGATCCTGGTAGAGCATCCCACACAAACGAATGCTCCACATGCGGGTTTCACATGCCACCAACTCCACATTCACAGGCAACTTCAGCTCCACAGCCGTTTTCAGATAGCCCTCAATGCAAAGGCTCTAGACGCAAATATTGGTGTGAGAGCTAATTCAATCAAGGAAACACTGCATGTTGGTGAAGGGCATATTGAAGAAGGATCAGCCGAGTGGTTCTTGTGGGAGAACAACTCCATTTGGCTCACTAACTTCACACACCATCAGGCTTCCAAGCAGCTCTCAAGGAAACTCAGTTTTCACACTCTATGCTTAGTGCCCTTTGTATGGCTAGGAATGAAATGAACCTGGTAGAGCATCCCACACAAACGAATGCTCCACATGCGGGTTTCACATACCACCAACTCCACATTCACAGGCAACTTCAGCGCCACAGCCGTTTTCAGATAGCCCTCAATGCAAAGGCTCTAGACGCAAATATTGGTGTGAGAGCTAATTCAATCAAGGAAACACTGCATGTTGGTGAAGGGCATATTGAAGAAGGATCAGCCGAGTGGTTCTTGTGGGAGAACAACTCCATTTGGCTCACTAACTTCACACACCATCAGGCTTCCAAGCAGCTCTCAAGGAAACTCAGTTTTCACACTCTATGCTTAGTGCCCTTTGAGTGCATTATCTAGGAATGAACCTGGTAGAGCATCCCACACAAACGAATGCTCCACATGCGGGTTTCACATGCCACCAACTCCACATTCACAGGCAACTTCAGCGCCACAGCCGTTTTCAGATAGCCCTCAATGCAAAGGCTCTAGACACAAATATTGGTGTGAGAGCTAATTCAATCAAGGAAACACTGCATGTTGGTGAAGGGCATATTGAAGAAGGATCAGCCGAGTGGTTCTTGTGGGAGAACAACTCCATTTGGCTCACTAACTTCACACACCATCAGGCTTCCAAGCAGCTCTCAAGGAAACTCAGTTTTCACACTCTATGCTTAGTGCCCTTTGAGTGCCTAGGACTGAAAAGAAGCTTGGTGAGCATCCCACACAAACGAATGCTCCACATGCGGGTTTCACATGCCACCAACTCCACATTCACAGGCAACTTCAGCGCCACAGCCGTTTTCAGATAGCCCTCAATGCAAAGGCTCTAGACGCAAATATTGGTGTGAGAGCTAATTCAATCAAGGAAACACTGCATGTTGGTGAAGGGCATATTGAAGAAGGATCAGCCGAGTGGTTCTTGTGGGAGAACAACTCCATTTGGCTCACTAACTTCACACACCATCAGGCTTCCAAGCAGCTCTCAAGGAAACTCAGTTTTCACACTCTATGCTTAGTGCCCTTTGAGTGCATTATCTAGGAATGAACCTGGTAGAGCATCCCACACAAACGAATGCTCCACATGCGGGTTTCACATGCCACCAACTCCACATTCACAGGCAACTTCAGCGCCACAGCCGTTTTCAGATAGCCCTCAATGCAAAGGCTCTAGACACAAATATTGGTGTGAGAGCTAATTCAATCAAGGAAACACTGCATGTTGGTGAAGGGCATATTGAAGAAGGATCAGCTGAGTGGTTCTTGTGGGAGAACAACTCCATTTGGCTCACTAACTTCACACACCATCAGGCTTCCAAGCAGCTCTCAAGGAAACTCAGTTTTCACACTCTATGCTTAGTGCCCTTTGAGGGCTTAGGACTGAAAAGAAGCTTGGTGAGCATCCCACACAAACGAATGCTCCACATGCGGGTTTCACATGCCACCAACTCCACATTCACAGGCAACTTCAGCGCCACAGCCGTTTTCAGATAGCCCTCAATGCAAAGGCTCTAGACGCAAATATTGGTGTGAGAGCTAATTCAATCAAGGAAACACTGCATGTTGGTGAAGGGCATATTGAAGAAGGATCAGCCGAGTGGTTCTTGTGGGAGAACAACTCCATTTGGCTCACTAACTTCACACACCATCAGGCTTCCAAGCAGCTCTCAAGGAAACTCAGTTTTCACACTCTATGCTTAGTGCCCTTTGAGTGCATTATCTAGGAATGAACCTGGTAGAGCATCCCACACAAACGAATGCTCCACATGCGGGTTTCACATGCCACCAACTCCACATTCACAGGCAACTTCAGCGCCACAGCCGTTTTCAGATAGCCCTCAATGCAAAGGCTCTAGACGCAAATATTGGTGTGAGAGCTAATTCAATCAAGGAAACACTGCATGTTGGTGAAGGGCATATTGAAGAAGGATCAGCCGAGTGGTTCTTGTGGGAGAACAACTCCATTTGGCTCACTAACTTCACACACCATCAGGCTTCCAAGCAGCTCTCAAGGAAACTCACTTTTCACACTCTATGCTTAGTGCCCTTTGAGTGCATTATCTAGGAATGAACCTGGTAGAGCATCCCACACAAACGAATGCTCCACATGCGGGTTTCACATGCCACCAACTCCACATTCACAGGCAACTTCAGCGCCACAGCCGTTTTCAGATAGCCCTCAATGCAAAGGCTCTAGACGCAAATATTGGTGTGAGAGCTAATTCAATCAAGGAAACACTGCATGTTGGTGAAGGGCATATTGAAGAAGGATCAGCCGAGTGGTTCTTGTGGGAGAACAACTCCATTTGGCTCACTAACTTCACACACCATCAGGCTTCCAAGCAGCTCTCAAGGAAACTCAGTTTTCACACTCTATGCTTAGTGCCCTTTGAGTGCCTAGGACTGAAAAGAAGCTTGGTGAGCATCCCACACAAACGAATGCTCCACATGCGGGTTTCACATGCCACCAACTCCACATTCACAGGCAACTTCAGCGCCACAGCCGTTTTCAGATAGCCCTCAATGCAAAGGCTCTAGACGCAAATATTGGTGTGAGAGCTAATTCAATCAAGGAAACACTGCATGTTGGTGAAGGGCATATTGAAGAAGGATCAGCCGAGTGGTTCTTGTGGGAGAACAACTCCATTTGGCTCACTAACTTCACACACCATCAGGCTTCCAAGCAGCTCTCAAGGAAACTCAGTTTTCACACTCTATGCTTAGTGCCCTTTGAGTGCATTATCTAGGAATGAACCTGGTAGAGCATCCCACACAAACGAATGCTCCACATGCGGGTTTCACATGCCACCAACTCCACATTCACAGGCAACTTCAGCGCCACAGCCGTTTTCAGATAGCCCTCAATGCAAAGGCTCTAGACGCAAATATTGGTGTGAGAGCTAATTCAATCAAGGAA
This sequence comes from Ochotona princeps, assembly GCF_030435755.1. Taxonomy (NCBI): domain Eukaryota; kingdom Metazoa; phylum Chordata; class Mammalia; order Lagomorpha; family Ochotonidae; genus Ochotona; species Ochotona princeps. Next base: position 89,232 of record NW_026701369.1, on the reverse strand, counting down.
ACACTGCATGTTGGTGAAGGGCATATTGAAGAAGGATCAGCCGAGTGGTTCTTGTGGGAGAACAACTCCATTTGGCTCACTAACTTCACACACCATCAGGCTTCCAAGCAGCTCTCAAGGAAACTCAGTTTTCACACTCTATGCTTAGTGCCCTTTGAGTGCATTATCTAGGAATGAACCTGGTAGAGCATCCCACACAAACGAATGCTCCACATGCGGGTTTCACATGCCACCAACTCCACATTCACAGGCAACTTCAGCGCCACAGCCGTTTTCAGATAGCCCTCAATGCAAAGGCTCTAGACGCAAATATTGGTGTGAGAGCTAATTCAATCAAGGAAACACTGCATGTTGGTGAAGGGCGTATTGAAGAAGGATCAGCCAAGTGGTTCTTGTGGGAGAACAACTCCATTTGGCTGACTAACTTCACACACCATCAGGCTTCCAAGCAGCTCTCAAGGAAACTCAGTTTTCACACTCTATGCTTAGTCCCTTTGTATGGCTAGGACTGAAAAGAACCTGGTAGAGCATCCCACACAAACGATGCTCCACATGCGGGTTTCACATGCCACCAACTCCACATTCACAGGCAACTTCAGCGCCACAGCCGTTTTCAGATAGCCCTCAATGCAAAGGCTCTAGACGCAAATATTGGTGTGAGAGCTAATTCAATCAAGGAAACACTGCATGTTGGTGAAGGGCATATTGAAGAAGGATCAGCCGAGTGGTTCTTGTGGGAGAACAACTCCATTTGGCTCACTAACTTCACACACCATCAGGCTTCCAAGCAGCTCTCAAGGAAACTCAGTTTTCACACTCTATGCTTAGTGCCCTTTGAGTGCATTATCTAGGAATGAACCTGGTAGAGCATCCCACACAAACCAATGCTCCACATGCGGGTTTCACATGCCACCAACTCCACATTCACAGGCAACTTCAGCGCCACAGCCGTTTTCAGATAGCCCTCAATGCAAAGGCTCTAGACGCAAATATTGGTGTGAAAGCTAATTCAATCAAGGAAACACTGCATGTTGGTGAAGGGCATATTGAAGAAGGATCAGCCGAGTGGTTCTTGTGGGAGAACAACTCCATTTGGCTCACTAACTTCACACACCTGAGGCTTCCAAGCAGCTCTCAAGGAAACTCAGTTTTCACACTCTATGCTTAGTGCCCTTTGAGTGCATTATCTAGGAATGAACCTGGTAGAGCATCCCACACAAACGAATGCTCCACATGCGGGTTTCACATGCCACCAACTTCACATTCACAGGCAACTTCAGCGCCACAGTCGTTTTCAGATAGCCCTCAATGCAAAGGCTCTAGACGCAAATATTGGTGTGAGAGCTAATTCAATCAAGGAAACACTGCATGTTGGTGAAGGGCATATTGAAGAAGGATCAGCCGAGTGGTTCTTGTGGGAGAACAACTCCATTTGGCTCACTAACTTCACACACCATCAGGCTTCCAAGCAGCTCTCAAGGAAACTCAGTTTTCACGCTCTATGCTTAGTGCCCTTTGTATGGCTAGGACTGAAATGAACCTGGTAGAGCATCCCACACAAACGAATGCTCCACATGCGGGTTTCACATGCCACCAACTCCACATTCACAGGCAACTTCAGCGCCACAGCCATTTTCAGATAGCCCTCAATGCAAAGGCTCTAGACGCAAATATTGGTGTGAGAGCTAATTCAATCAAGGAAACACTGCATGTTGGTGAAGGGCATATTGAAGAAGGATCAGCCGAGTGGTTCTTGTGGGAGAACAACTCCATTTGGCTCACTAACTTCACACACCATCAGGCTTCCAAGCAGCTCTCAAGGAAACTCAGTTTTCACACTCTATGCTTAGTGCCCTTTGAGTGCATTATCTAGGAATGAACCTGGTAGAGCATCCCACACAAACGAATGCTCCACATGCGGGTTTCACATGCCACCAACTCCACATTCACAGGCAACTTCAGCGCCACAGCCGTTTTCAGATAGCCCTCAATGCAAAGGCTCTAGACGCAAATATTGGTGTGAGAGCTAATTCAATCAAGGAAACACTGCATGTTGGTGAAGGGCATATTGAAGAAGGATCAGCCGAGTGGTTCTTGTGGGAGAACAACTCCATTTGGCTCACTAACTTCACACACCATCAGGCTTCCAAACAGCTCTCAAGGAAACTCAGTTTTCACACTCTATGCTTAGTGCCCTTTGTACGGCTAGGAATGAAATGAACCTGGTAGAGCATCCGACACAAACGAATGCTCCACATGCGGGTTTCACATGCCACCAACTCCACATTCACAGGCAACTTCACTGCCGTTTTCAGATAGCCCTCAATGCAAAGGCTCTAGACGCAAATATTGGTGTGAGAGCTAATTCAATCAAGGAAACACTGCATGTTGGTGAAGGGCATATTGAAGAAGGATCAGCCGAGTGGTTCTTGTGGGAGAACAACTCCATTTGGCTCACTAACTTCACACACCATCAGGCTTCCAAGCAGCTCTCAAGGAAACTCAGTTTTCACACTCTATGCATAGTGCTCTTTGTGTGCCTAGGACTGAAATGAAACTTGGTCAGCATCCCACACAAACGAATGCTGCACATGCGGGTTTCACATGCCACCAACTCCACATTCACAGGCAACTTCAGCGCCACAGCCGTTTTCAGATAGCCCTCAATGTAAAGGCTCTAGACACAAATATTGGTGTGAGAGCTAATTCAATCAAGGAAACACTGCTTGTTGGTGAAGGGCATATTGAAGAAGGATCAGCCGAGTGGTTCTTGTGGGAGAACAACTCCATTTGGCTCACTAACTTCACACACCATCAGGCTTCCAAGCAGCTTTCAAGGAAACTCAGTTTTCACACTCTATGCTTAGTGCCCTTTGAGTGCATTATCTAGGAATGAACCTGGTAGAGCATCCCACACAAACGAATGCTCCACATGCGGGTTTCACATGCCACCAACTCCACATTCACAGGCAACTTCAGCGCCACAGTCTTTTTCAGATAGCCCTCAATGCAAAGGCTCTAGACGCAAATATTGGTGTGAGAGCTAATTCAATCAAGGAAACACTGCATGTTGGTGAAGGGCATATTGAAGAAGGATCAGCCGAGTGGTTCTTGTGGGAGAACAACTCCATTTGGCTCACTAACTTCACACACCATCAGGCTTCCAAGCAGCTCTCAAGGAAACTCAGTTTTCAGACTCTATGCTTAGTGCCCTTTGTATGGCTAGGACTGAAATGAACCTGGTAGAGCATCCCACACAAACGAATGCTCCACATGCGGGTTTCACATGCCACCAACTCCACATTCACAGGCAACTTCTGCGCCACAGTCGTTTTCAGATAGCCCTCAATGCAAAGGCTCTAGACGCAAATATTGGTGTGAGAGCTAATTCAATCAAGGAAACACTGCATGTTGGTGAAGGGCATATTGAAGAAGGATCAGCCGAGTGGTTCTTGTGGGAGAACAACTCCATTTGGCTCACTAACTTCACACACCATCAGGCTTCCAAGCAGCTCTCAAGGAAACTCAGTTTTCACACTCTATGCTTAGTGCCCTTTGAGTGCATTATCTAGGAATGAACCTGGTAGAGCATCCCACACAAACGAATGCTCCACATGCGGGTTTCACATGCCACCAACTCCACATTCACAGGCAACTTCAGCGCCACAGCCGTTTTCAGATAGCCCTCAATGCAAAGGCTCTAGACGCAAATATTGGTGTGAGAGCTAATTCAATCAAGGAAACACTGCATGTTGGTGAAGGGCATATTGAAGAAGGATCAGCCGAGTGGTTCTTGTGGGAGAACAACTCCATTTGGCTCACTAACTTCACACACCATCAGGCTTCCAAGCAGCTCTCAAGGAAACTCACTTTTCACACTCTATGCTTAGTGCCCTTTGAGTGCATTATCTAGGAATGAACCTGGTAGAGCATCCCACACAAACGAATGCTCCACATGCGGGTTTCACATGCCACCAACTCCACATTCACAGGCAACTTCAGCGCCACAGCCGTTTTCAGATAGCCCTCAATGCAAAGGCTCTAGACGCAAATATTGGTGTGAGAGCTAATTCAATCAAGGAAACACTGCATGTTGGTGAAGGGCATATTGAAGAAGGATCAGCCGAGTGGTTCTTGTGGGAGAACAACTCCATTTGGCTCACTAACTTCACACACCATCAGGCTTCCAAGCAGCTCTCAAGGAAACTCAGTTTTCACACTCTATGCTTAGTGCCCTTTGAGTGCCTAGGACTGAAAAGAAGCTTGGTGAGCATCCCACACAAACGAATGCTCCACATGCGGGTTTCACATGCCACCAACTCCACATTCACAGGCAACTTCAGCGCCACAGCCGTTTTCAGATAGCCCTCAATGCAAAGGCTCTAGACGCAAATATTGGTGTGAGAGCTAATTCAATCAAGGAAACACTGCATGTTGGTGAAGGGCATATTGAAGAAGGATCAGCCGAGTGGTTCTTGTGGGAGAACAACTCCATTTGGCTCACTAACTTCACACACCATCAGGCTTCCAAGCAGCTCTCAAGGAAACTCAGTTTTCACACTCTATGCTTAGTGCCCTTTGAGTGCATTATCTAGGAATGAACCTGGTAGAGCATCCCACACAAACGAATGCTCCACATGCGGGTTTCACATGCCACCAACTCCACATTCACAGGCAACTTCAGCGCCACAGCCGTTTTCAGATAGCCCTCAATGCAAAGGCTCTAGACGCAAATATTGGTGTGAGAGCTAATTCAATCAAGGAAACACTGCATGTTGGTGAAGGGCATATTGAAGAAGGATCAGCCGAGTGGTTCTTGTGGGAGAACAACTCCATTTGGCTCACTAACTTCACACACCATCAGGCTTCCAAGCAGCTCTCAAGGAAACTCAGTTTTCACACTCTATGCTTAGTGCCCTTTGAGTGCATTATCTAGGAATGAACCTGGTAGAGCATCCCACACAAACGAATGCTCCACATGCGGGTTTCACATGCCACCAACTCCACATTCACAGGCAACTTCAGCGCCACAGCCGTTTTCAGATAGCCCTCAATGCAAAGGCTCTAGACGCAAATATTGGTGTGAGAGCTAATTCAATCAAGGAAACACTGCATGTTGGTGAAGGGCGTATTGAAGAAGGATCAGCCAAGTGGTTCTTGTGGGAGAACAACTCCATTTGGCTGACTAACTTCACACACCATCAGGCTTCCAAGCAGCTCTCAAGGAAACTCAGTTTTCACACTCTATGCTTAGTCCCTTTGTATGGCTAGGACTGAAAAGAACCTGGTAGAGCATCCCACACAAACGATGCTCCACATGCGGGTTTCACATGCCACCAACTCCACATTCACAGGCAACTTCAGCGCCACAGCCGTTTTCAGATAGCCCTCAATGCAAAGGCTCTAGACGCAAATATTGGTGTGAGAGCTAATTCAATCAAGGAAACACTGCATGTTGGTGAAGGGCATATTGAAGAAGGATCAGCCGAGTGGTTCTTGTGGGAGAACAACTCCATTTGGCTCACTAACTTCACACACCATCAGGCTTCCAAGCAGCTCTCAAGGAAACTCAGTTTTCACACTCTATGCTTAGTGCCCTTTGAGTGCATTATCTAGGAATGAACCTGGTAGAGCATCCCACACAAACGAATGCTCCACATGCGGGTTTCACATGCCACCAACTCCACATTCACAGGCAACTTCAGCGCCACAGCCGTTTTCAGATAGCCCTCAATGCAAAGGCTCTAGACGCAAATATTGGTGTGAAAGCTAATTCAATCAAGGAAACACTGCATGTTGGTGAAGGGCATATTGAAGAAGGATCAGCCGAGTGGTTCTTGTGGGAGAACAACTCCATTTGGCTCACTAACTTCACACACCTGAGGCTTCCAAGCAGCTCTCAAGGAAACTCAGTTTTCACACTCTATGCTTAGTGCCCTTTGAGTGCATTATCTAGGAATGAACCTGGTAGAGCATCCCACACAAACGAATGCTCCACATGCGGGTTTCACATGCCACCAACTTCACATTCACAGGCAACTTCAGCGCCACAGTCGTTTTCAGATAGCCCTCAATGCAAAGGCTCTAGACGCAAATATTGGTGTGAGAGCTAATTCAATCAAGGAAACACTGCATGTTGGTGAAGGGCATATTGAAGAAGGATCAGCCGAGTGGTTCTTGTGGGAGAACAACTCCATTTGGCTCACTAACTTCACACACCATCAGGCTTCCAAGCAGCTCTCAAGGAAACTCAGTTTTCACGCTCTATGCTTAGTGCCCTTTGTATGGCTAGGACTGAAATGAACCTGGTAGAGCATCCCACACAAACGAATGCTCCACATGCGGGTTTCACATGCCACCAACTCCACATTCACAGGCAACTTCAGCGCCACAGCCATTTTCAGATAGCCCTCAAAGCAAAGGCTCTAGACGCAAATATTGGTGTGAGAGCTAATTCAATCAAGGAAACACTGCATGTTGGTGAAGGGCATATTGAAGAAGGATCAGCCGAGTGGTTCTTGTGGGAGAACAACTCCATTTGGCTCACTAACTTCACACACCATCAGGCTTCCAAGCAGCTCTCAAGGAAACTCAGTTTTCACACTCTATGCTTAGTGCCCTTTGAGTGCATTATCTAGGAATGAACCTGGTAGAGCATCCCACACAAACGAATGCTCCACATGCGGGTTTCACATGCCACCAACTCCACATTCACAGGCAACTTCAGCGCCACAGCCGTTTTCAGATAGCCCTCAATGCAAAGGCTCTAGACGCAAATATTCGTGTGAGAGCTAATTCAATCAAGGAAACACTGCATGTTGGTGAAGGGCATATTGAAGAAGGATCAGCCGAGTGGTTCTTGTGGGAGAACAACTCCATTTGGCTCACTAACTTCACACACCATCAGGCTTCCAAACAGCTCTCAAGGAAACTCAGTTTTCACACTCTATGCTTAGTGCCCTTTGTATGGCTAGGAATGAAATGAACCTGGTAGAGCATCCGACACAAACGAATGCTCCACATGCGGGTTTCACATGCCACCAACTCCACATTCACAGGCAACTTCACTGCCGTTTTCAGATAGCCCTCAATGCAAAGGCTCTAGACGCAAATATTGGTGTGAGAGCTAATTCAATCAAGGAAACACTGCATGTTGGTGAAGGGCATATTGAAGAAGGATCAGCCGAGTGGTTCTTGTGGGAGAACAACTCCATTTGGCTCACTAACTTCACACACCATCAGGCTTCCAAGCAGCTCTCAAGGAAACTCAGTTTTCACACTCTATGCATAGTGCTCTTTGTGTGCCTAGGACTGAAATGAAACTTGGTCAGCATCCCACACAAACGAATGCTGCACATGCGGGTTTCACATGCCACCAACTCCACATTCACAGGCAACTTCAGCGCCACAGCCGTTTTCAGATAGCCCTCAATGTAAAGGCTCTAGACACAAATATTGGTGTGAGAGCTAATTCAATCAAGGAAACACTGCTTGTTGGTGAAGGGCATATTGAAGAAGGATCAGCCGAGTGGTTCTTGTGGGAGAACAACTCCATTTGGCTCACTAACTTCACACACCATCAGGCTTCCAACCAGCTTTCAAGGAAACTCAGTTTTCACACTCTATGCTTAGTGCCCTTTGAGTGCATTATCTAGGAATGAACCTGGTAGAGCATCCCACACAAACGAATGCTCCACATGCGGGTTTCACATGCCACCAACTCCACATTCACAGGCAACTTCAGCGCCACAGCCGTTTTCAGATTGTCCTCAATGCAAAGGCTCTAGACGCAAATATTGGTGTGAGAGCTAATTCAATCAAGGAAACACTGCATGTTGGTGAAGGGCATATTGAAGAAGGATCAGCCGAGTGGTTCTTGTGGGAGAACAACTCCATTTGGCTCACTAACTTCACACACCATCAGGCTTCCAAGCAGCTCTCAAGGAAACTCAGTTTTCAGACTCTATGCTTAGTGCCCTTTGTATGGCTAGGACTGAAATGAACCTGGTAGAGCATCCCACACAAACGAATGCTCCACATGCGGGTTTCACATGCCACCAACTCCACATTCACAGGCAACTTCTGCGCCACAGTCGTTTTCAGATAGCCCTCAATGCAAAGGCTCTAGACGCAAATATTGGTGTGAGAGCTAATTCAATCAAGGAAACACTGTATGTTGGTGAAGGGCATATTGAAGAAGGATCAGCCGAGTGGTTCTTGTGGGAGAACAACTCCATTTGGCTCACTAACTTCACACACCATCAGGCTTCCAAGCAGCTCTCAAGGAAACTCAGTTTTCACACTCTATGCTTAGTGCCCTTTGAGTGCATTATCTAGGAATGAACCTGGTAGAGCATCCCACACAAACGAATGCTCCACATGCGGGTTTCACATGCCACCAACTCCACATTCACAGGCAACTTCAGCGCCACAGCCGTTTTCAGATAGCCCTCAATGCAAAGGCTCTAGACGCAAATATTGGTGTGAGAGCTAATTCAATCAAGGAAACACTGCATGTTGGTGAAGGGCATATTGAAGAAGGATCAGCCGAGTGGTTCTTGTGGGAGAACAACTCCATTTGGCTCACTAACTTCACACACCATCAGGCTTCCAAGCAGCTCTCAAGGAAACTCAGTTTTCACACTCTATGCTTAGTGCCCTTTGAGTGCATTATCTAGGAATGAACCTGGTAGAGCATCCCACACAAACGAATGCTCCACATGCGGGTTTCACATGCCACCAACTCCACATTCACAGGCAACTTCAGCGCCACAGCCGTTTTCAGATAGCCCTCAATGCAAAGGCTCTAGACGCAAATATTGGTGTGAGAGCTAATTCAATCAAGGAAACACTGCATGTTGGTGAAGGGCATATTGAAGAAGGATCAGCCGAGTGGTTCTTGTGGGAGAACAACTCCATTTGGCTCACTAACTTCACACACCATCAGGCTTCCAAGCAGCTCTCAAGGAAACTCAGTTTTCACACTCTATGCTTAGTGCCCTTTGTATGGCTAGGAATGAAATGAACCTGGTAGAGCATCCCACACAAACGAATGCTCCACATGCGGGTTTCACATGCCACCAACTCCACATTCACAGGCAACTTCAGCGCCACAGCCATTTTCAGATAGCCCTCAATGCAAAGGCTCTAGACGCAAATATTGGTGTGAGAGCTAATTCAATCAAGGAAACACTGCATGTTGGTGAAGGGCATATTGAAGAAGGATCAGCCGAGTGGTTCTTGTGGGAGAACAACTCCATTTGGCTCACTAACTTTACACACCATCAGGTTTCCAAGCAACTCTCAAGGAAACTCAGTTTTCACACTCTATGCTTAGTGCCCTTTGAGTGCATTATCTAGGAATGAACCTGGTAGAGCATCCCACACAAACGAATGCTCCACATGCGGGTTTCACATGCCACCAACTCCACATTGACAGGCAACTTCAGCGCCACAGCCGTTTTCAGATAGCCCTCAATGCAAAGGCTCTAGACGCAAATATTGGTGTGAGAGCTAATTCAATCAAGGAAACACTGCATGTTGGTGAAGGGCATATTGAAGAAGGATCAGCCGAGTGGTTCTTGTGGGAGAACAACTCCATTTGGCTCACTAACTTCACACACCATCAGGTTTCCAAGCAGCTCTCAAGGAAACTCAGTTTTCACACTCTATGCTTAGTGCCCTTTGAGTGCATTATCTAGGAATGAACCTGGTAGAGCATCCCACACAAACGAATGCTCCACATGCGGGTTTCACATGCCACCAACTCCACATTCACAGGCAACTTCAGCGCCACAGCCGTTTTCAGATAGCCCTCAATGCAAAGGCTCTAGACGCAAATATTGGTGTGAGAGCTAATTCAATCAAGGAAACACTGCATGTTGGTGAAGGGCATATTGAAGAAGGATCAGCCGAGTGGTTCTTGTGGGAGAACAACTCCATTTGGCTCACTAACTTCACACACCATCAGGCTTCCAAGCAGCTCTCAAGGAAACTCAGTTTTCACACTCTATGCTTAGTGCCCTTTGAGTGCATTATCTAGGAATGAACCTGGTAGAGCATCCCACACAAACGAATGCTCCACATGCGGGTTTCACATGCCACCAACTCCACATTCACAGGCAACTTCAGCGCCACAGCCGTTTTCAGATAGCCCTCAATGCAAAGGCTCTAGACGCAAATATTGGTGTGAGAGCTAATTCAATCAAGGAAACACTGCATGTTGGTGAAGGCACATTGAAGAAGGATCAGCCGAGTGGTTCTTGTGGGAGAACAACTCCATTTGGCTCACTAACTTCACACACCATCAGGCTTCCAAGCAGCTCTCAAGGAAACTCAGTTTTCACACTCTATGCTTAGTGCCCTTTGAGTGCATTATCTAGGAATGAACCTGGTAGAGCATCCCACACAAATGAATGCTCCACATGCGGGTTTCACATGCCACCAACTCCACATTCACAGGCAACTTCAGCGCCACAGCCGTTTTCAGATAGCCCTCAATGCAAAGGCTCTAGACGCAACTATTGGTGTGAGAGCTAATTCAATCAAGGAAACACTGCATGTTGGTGAAGGGCATATTGAAGAAGGATCAGCCGAGTGGTTCTTGTGGGAGAACAACTCCATTTGGCTCACTAACTTCACACACCATCAGGCTTCCAAGCAGCTCTCAAGGAAACTCAGTTTTCACACTCTATGCTTAGTGCCCTTTGTATGGCTAGGACTGAAATGAACCTGGTAGAGCATCCCACACAAACGAATGCTCCACATGCGGGTTTCACATGCCACCAACTCCACATTCTCAGGCAACTTCAGCGCCACAGCCGTTTTCAGATAGCCCTCAATGCAAAGGCTCTAGACGCAAATATTGGTGTGAGAGCTAATTCAATCAAGGAAACACTGCATGTGGGTGAAGGGCATATTGAAGAAGGATCAGCCGAGTGGTTCTTGTGGGAGAACAACTCCATTTGGCTCACTAACTTCACACACCATCAGGCTTCCAAGCAGCTCTCAAGGAAACTCAGTTTTCACACTCTATGTTTAGTGCCCTTTGAGTGCATTATCTAGAAATGAACCTGGTAGAGCTTCCCACACAAATGAATGCTCCACATGCGGGTTTCACATGCCACCAACTCCACATTCACAGGCAACTTCAGCGCCACAGCCGTTTTCAGATAGCCCTCAATGCAAAGGCTCTAGACGCAAATATTGGTGTGAGAGCTAATTCAATCAAGGAAACACTGCATGTTGGTGAAGGGCATATTGAAGAAGGATCAGCCGAGTGGTTCTTGTGGGAGAACAACTCCATTTGGCTCACTAACTTCACACACCATCAGGCTTCCAAGCAGCTCGCAAGGAAACTCAGTTTTCACACTCTATGCTTAGTGCCCTTTGAGTGCATGATCTAGGAATGAACCTGGTAGAGCATCCCACACAAACGAATGCTCCACATGCGGGTTTCACATGCCACCAACTCCACATTCTCAGGCAACTTCAGCGCCACAGCCGTTTTCAGATAGCCCTCAATGCAAAGGCTCTAGACGCAAATATTGGTGTGAGAGCTAATTCAATCAAGGAAACACTGCATGTTGGTGAAGGGCATATTGAAGAAGGATCAGCCGAGTGGTTCTTGTGGGAGAACAACTCCATTTGGCTCACTAACTTCACACACCATCAGGCTTCCAAGCAGCTCTCAAGGAAACTCAGTTTTCACACTCTATGCTTAGTGCCCTTTGAGTGCATTATCTAGGAATGAACCTGGTAGAGCATCCCACACAAACGAATGCTCCACATGCGGGTTTCACATGCCACCAACTCCACATTCACAGGCAACTTCAGCGCCACAGCCGTTTTCAGATAGCCCTCAATGCAAAGGCTCTAGACGCAAATATTGGTGTGAGAGCTAATTCAATCAAGGAAACACTGCATGTTGGTGAAGGGCATATTGAAGAAGGATCAGCCGAGTGGTTCTTGTGGGAGAACAACTCCATTTGGCTCACTAACTTCACACACCATCAGGCTTCCAAGCAGCTCTCAAGGAAACTCAGTTTTCACACTCTATGCTTAGTGCCCTTTGAGTGCATTATCTAGGAATGAACCTGGTAGAGCATCCCACACAAACGAATGCTCCACATGCGGGTTTCACATGCCACCAACTCCACATTCACAGGCAACTTCAGCGCCACAGCCGTTTTCAGATAGCCCTCAATGCAAAGGCTCTAGACGCAAATATTGGTGTGAGAGCTAATTCAATCAAGGAAACACTGCATGTTGGTGAAGGGCATATTGAAGAAGGATCAGCCGAGTGGTTCTTGTGGGAGAACAACTCCATTTGGCTCACTAACTTCACACACCATCAGGCTTCCAAGCAGCTCTCAAGGAAACTCAGTTTTCACACTCTATGCTTAGTGCCCTTTGTATGGCTAGGACTGAAATGAACCTGGTAGAGCATCCCACACAAACGAATGCTCCACATGCGGGTTTCACATGCCACCAACTCCACATTCACAGGCAACTTCAGCGCCACAGCCATTTTCAGATAGCCCTCAATGCAAAGGCTCTAGACGCAAATATTGGTGTGAGAGCTAATTCAATCAAGGAAACACTGCATGTTGGTGAAGGGCATATTGAAGAAGGATCAGCCGAGTGGTTCTTGTGGGAGAACAACTCCATTTGGCTCACTAACTTCACACACCATCAGGTTTCCAAGCAACTCTCAAGGAAACTCAGTTTTCACACTCTATGCTTAGTGCCCTTTGAGTGCATTATCTAGGAATGAACCTGGTAGAGCATCCCACACAAACGAATGCTCCACATGCGGGTTTCACATGCCACCAACTCCACATTGACAGGCAACTTCAGCGCCACAGCCGTTTTCAGATAGCCCTCAATGCAAAGGCTCTAGACGCAAATATTGGTGTGAGAGCTAATTCAATCAAGGAAACACTGCATGTTGGTGAAGGCACATTGAAGAAGGATCAGCCGAGTGGTTCTTGTGGGAGAACAACTCCATTTGGCTCACTAACTTCACACACCATCAGGCTTCCAAGCAGCTCTCAAGGAAACTCAGTTTTCACACTCTATGCTTAGTGCCCTTTGAGTGCATTATCTAGGAATGAACCTGGTAGAGCATCCCACACAAATGAATGCTCCACATGCGGGTTTCACATGCCACCAACTCCACATTCACAGGCAACTTCAGCGCCACAGCCGTTTTCAGATAGCCCTCAATGCAAAGGCTCTAGACGCAACTATTGGTGTGAGAGCTAATTCAATCAAGGAAACACTGCATGTTGGTGAAGGGCATATTGAAGAAGGATCAGCCGAGTGGTTCTTGTGGGAGAACAACTCCATTTGGCTCACTAACTTCACACACCATCAGGCTTCCAAGCAGCTCTCAAGGAAACTCAGTTTTCACACTCTATGCTTAGTGCCCTTTGTATGGCTAGGACTGAAATGAACCTGGTAGAGCATCCCACACAAACGAATGCTCCACATGCGGGTTTCACATGCCACCAACTCCACATTCTCAGGCAACTTCAGCGCCACAGCCGTTTTCAGATAGCCCTCAATGCAAAGGCTCTAGACGCAAATATTGGTGTGAGAGCTAATTCAATCAAGGAAACACTGCATGTTGGTGAAGGGCATATTGAAGAAGGATCAGCCGAGTGGTTCTTGTGGGAGAACAACTCCATTTGGCTCACTAACTTCACACACCATCAGGCTTCCAAGCAGCTCTCAAGGAAACTCAGTTTTCACACTCTATGTTTAGTGCCCTTTGAGTGCATTATCTAGAAATGAACCTGGTAGAGCTTCCCACACAAATGAATGCTCCACATGCGGGTTTCACATGCCACCAACTCCACATTCACAGGCAACTTCAGCGCCACAGCCGTTTTCAGATAGCCCTCAATGCAAAGGCTCTAGACGCAAATATTGGTGTGAGAGCTAATTCAATCAAGGAAACACTGCATGTTGGTGAAGGGCATATTGAAGAAGGATCAGCCGAGTGGTTCTTGTGGGAGAACAACTCCATTTGGCTCACTAACTTCACACACCATCAGGCTTCCAAGCAGCTCGCAAGGAAACTCAGTTTTCACACTCTATGCTTAGTGCCCTTTGAGTGCATGATCTAGGAATGAACCTGGTAGAGCATCCCACACAAACGAATGCTCCACATGCGGGTTTCACATGCCACCAACTCCACATTCTCAGGCAACTTCAGCGCCACAGCCGTTTTCAGATAGCCCTCAATGCAAAGGCTCTAGACGCAAATATTGGTGTGAGAGCTAATTCAATCAAGGAAACACTGCATGTTGGTGAAGGGCATATTGAAGAAGGATCAGCCGAGTGGTTCTTGTGGGAGAACAACTCCATTTGGCTCACTAACTTCACACACCATCAGGCTTCCAAGCAGCTCTCAAGGAAACTCAGTTTTCACACTCTATGCTTAGTGCCCTTTGAGTGCATTATCTAGGAATGAACCTGGTAGAGCATGCCACACAAACGAATGCTCCACATGCGGGTTTCACATGCCACCAACTCCACATTCACAGGCAACTTCAGCGCCACAGCCGTTTTCAGATAGCCCTCAATGCAAAGGCTCTAGACGCAAATATTGGTGTGAGAGCTAATTCAATCAAGGAAACACTGCATGTTGGTGAAGGGCATATTGAAGAAGGATCAGCCGAGTGGTTCTTGTGGGAGAACAACTCCATTTGGCTCACTAACTTCACACACCATCAGGCTTCCAAGCAGCTCTCAAGGAAACTCAGTTTTCACACTCTATGCTTAGTGCCCTTTGAGTGCCTAGGACTGAAATGAAGCTTGGTGAGCATCCCACATAAACGAATGCTCCACATGCGGGTTTCACATGCCACCAACTCCACATTCACAGGCAACTTCAGCGCCACAGCCGTTTTCAGATAGCCCTCAATGCAAAGGCTCTAGACGCAAATATTGGTGTGAAAGCTAATTCAATCAAGGAAACACTGCATGTTGGTGAAGGGCATATTGAAGAAGGATCAGCCGAGTGGTTCTTGTGGGAGAACAACTCCATTTGGCTCACTAACTTCACACACCATCAGGCTTCCAAGCAGCTCTCAAGGAAACTCAGTTTTCACGCTCTATGCTTAGTGCCCTTTGAGTGCATTATCTAGGAATGAACCTGGTAGAGCATCCCACACAAACGAATGCTCCACATGCGGGTTTCACATGCCACCAACTCCACATTCACAGGCAACTTCAGCGCCACAGCCGTTTTCAGACAGCCCTCAATGCAAAGGCTCTAGACGCAACTATTGGTGTGAGAGCTAATTCAATCAAGGAAACACTGCATGTTGGTGAAGGGCATATTGAAGAAGGATCAGCCGAGTGGTTCTTGTGGGAGAACAACTCCATTTGGCTCACTAACTTCACACACCATCAGGCTTCCAAGCAGCTCTCAAGGAAACTCAGTTTTCACACTCTATGCTTAGTGCCCTTTGAGTGCATTATCTAGGAATGAACCTGGTAGAGCATGCCACACAAACGAATGCTCCACATGCGGGTTTCACATGCCACCAACTCCACATTCACAGGCAACTTCAGCGCCACAGCCGTTTTCAGATAGCCCTCAATGCAAAGGCTCTAGACGCAAATATTGGTGTGAGAGCTAATTCAATCAAGGAAACACTGCATGTTGGTGAAGGGCATATTGAAGAAGGATCAGCCGAGTGGTTCTTGTGGGAGAACAACTCCATTTGGCTCACTAACTTCACACACCATCAGGCTTCCAAGCAGCTCTCAAGGAAACTCAGTTTTCACACTCTATGCTTAGTGCCCTTTGAGTGCCTAGGACTGAAATGAAGCTTGGTGAGCATCCCACATAAACGAATGCTCCACATGCGGGTTTCACATGCCACCAACTCCACATTCACAGGCAACTTCAGCGCCACAGCCGTTTTCAGATAGCCCTCAATGCAAAGGCTCTAGACGCAAATATTGGTGTGAAAGCTAATTCAATCAAGGAAACACTGCATGTTGGTGAAGGGCATATTGAAGAAGGATCAGCCGAGTGGTTCTTGTGGGAGAACAACTCCATTTGGCTCACTAACTTCACACACCATCAGGCTTCCAAGCAGCTCTCAAGGAAACTCAGTTTTCACGCTCTATGCTTAGTGCCCTTTGAGTGCATTATCTAGGAATGAACCTGGTAGAGCATCCCACACAAACGAATGCTCCACATGCGGGTTTCACATGCCACCAACTCCACATTGACAGGCAACTTCAGCGCCACAGCCGTTTTCAGATAGCCCTCAATGCAAAGGCTCTAGACGCAAATATTGGTGTGAGAGCTAATTAAATCAAGGAAACACTGCATGTTGGTGAAGGGCATATTGAAGAAGGATCAGCCGAGTGGTTCTTGTAGGAGAACAACTCCATTTGGCTCACTAACTTCACACACCATCAAGCTTCCAAGCAGCTCTCAAGGAAACTCAGTTTTCACGCTCTATGCTTAGTGCCCTTTGAGTGCATTATCTAGGAATGAACCTGGTAGAGCATCCCACACAAACGAATGCTCCACATGCGGGTTTCACATGCCACCAACTCCACATTCACAGGCAACTTCAGCGCCACAGCCGTTTTCAGACAGCCCTCAATGCAAAGGCTCTAGACGCAACTATTGGTGTGAGAGCTAATTCAATCAAGGAAACACTGCATGTTGGTGAAGGGCATATTGAAGAAGGATCGGCCGAGTGGTTCTTGTGGGAGAACAACTCCATTTGGCTCACTAACTTCACACACCATCAGGCTTCCAAGCAGCTCTCAAGGAAACTCAGTTTTCACACTCTATGCTTAGTGCCCTTTGTATGGCTAGGACTGAAATGAACCTGGTAGAGCATCCCACACAAACGAATGCTCCACATGCGGGTTTCACATGCCACCAACTCCACATTCACAGGCAACTTCAGCGCCACAGCCGTTTTCAGATAGCCCTCAATGCAAAGGCTCTAGACGCAAATATTGGTGTGAGAGCTAATTCAATCAAGGAAACACTGCATGTTGGTGAAGGGCATATTGAAGAAGGATCAGCCGAGTGGTTCTTGTGGGAGAACAACTCCATTTGGCTCACTAACTTCACACACCATCAGGCTTCCAAGCAGCTCTCAAGGAAACTCAGTTTTCACACTCTATGTTTAGTGCCCTTTGAGTGCATTATCTAGAAATGAACCTGGTAGAGCTTCCCACACAAATGAATGCTCCACATGCGGGTTTCACATGCCACCAACTCCACATTCACAGGCAACTTCAGCGCCACAGCCGTTTTCAGATAGCCCTCAATGCAAAGGCTCTAGACGCAAATATTGGTGTGAGAGCTAATTCAATCAAGGAAACACTGCATGTTGGTGAAGGGCATATTGAAGAAGGATCAGCCGAGTGGTTCTTGTGGGAGAACAACTCCATTTGGCTCACTAACTTCACACACCATCAGGCTTCAAAGCAGCTCTCAAGGAAACTCAGTTTTCACACTCTATGCTTAGTGCCCTTTGAGTGCATGATCTAGGAATGAACCTGGTAGAGCATGCAACACAAACGAATGCTCCACATGCGGGTTTCACATGCCACCAACTCCACATTCTCAGGCAACTTCAGCGCCACAGCCGTTTTCAGATAGCCCTCAATGCAAAGGCTCTAGACGCAAATATTGGTGTGAGAGCTAATTCAATCAAGGAAACACTGCATGTTGGTGAAGGGCATATTGAAGAAGGATCAGCCGAGTGGTTCTTGTGGGAGAACAACTCCATTTGGCTCACTAACTTCACACACCATCAGGCTTCCAAGCAGCTCTCAAGGAAACTCAGTTTTCACACTCTATGCTTAGTGCCCTTTGAGTGCATTATCTAGGAATGAACCTGGTAGAGCATGCCACACAAACGAATGCTCCACATGCGGGTTTCACATGCCACCAACTCCACATTCACAGGCAACTTCAGCGCCACAGCCGTTTTCAGATAGCCCTCAATGCAAAGGCTCTAGACGCAAATATTGGTGTGAGAGCTAATTCAATCAAGGAAACACTGCATGTTGGTGAAGGGCATATTGAAGAAGGATCAGCCGAGTGGTTCTTGTGGGAGAACAACTCCATTTGGCTCACTAACTTCACACACCATCAGGCTTCCAAGCAGCTCTCAAGGAAACTCAGTTTTCACACTCTATGCTTAGTGCCCTTTGAGTGCCTAGGACTGAAATGAAGCTTGGTGAGCATCCCACATAAACGAATGCTCCACATGCGGGTTTCACATGCCACCAACTCCACATTCACAGGCAACTTCAGCGCCACAGCCGTTTTCAGATAGCCCTCAATGCAAAGGCTCTAGACGCAAATATTGGTGTGAGAGCTAATTCAATCAAGGAAACACTGCATGTTGGTGAAGGGCATATTGAAGAAGGATCAGCCGAGTGGTTCTTGTAGGAGAACAACTCCATTTGGCTCACTAACTTCAGACACCATCAGGCTTCCAAGCAGCTCTCAAGGAAACTCAGTTTTCACGCTCTATGCTTAGTGCCCTTTGAGTGCATTATCTAGGAATGAACCTGGTAGAGCATCCCACACAAACGTTTGCTCCACATGCGGGTTTCACATGCCACCAACTCCACATTCACAGGCAACTTCAGCGCCACAGCCGTTTTCAGATAGCCCTCAATGCAAAGTCTCTAGACGCAAATATTGGTGTGAGAGCTAATTCAATCAAGGAAACACTGCATGTTGGTGAAGGCATATTGAAGAAGGATCAGCCGAGTGGTTCTTGTGGGAGAACAACTCCATTTGGCTCACTAACTTCACACACCATCAGGCTTCCAAGCAGCTCTCAAGGAAACTCAGTTTTCACGCTCTATGCTTAGTGCCCTTTGAGTGCATTATCTAGGAATGAACCTGGTAGAGCATCCCACACAAACGAATGCTCCACATGCGGGTTTCACATGCCACCAACTCCACATTCACAGGCAACTTCAGCGCCACAGCCGTTTTCAGATAGCCCTCAATGCAAAGGCTCTAGACGCAAATATTGGTGTGAGAGCTAATTCAATCAAGGAAACACTGCATGTTGGTGAAGGGCATATTGAAGAAGGATCAGCCGAGTGGTTCTTGTGGGAGAACAACTCCATTTGGCTCACTAACTTCACACACCATCAGGCTTCCAAGCAGCTCTCAAGGAAACTCAGTTTTCACACTCTATGCTTAGTGCCCTTTGAGTGCATTATCTAGGAATGAACCTGGTAGAGCATCCCACACAAACGAATGCTCCACATGCGGGTTTCACATGCCACCAACTCCACATTCACAGGCAACTTCAGCGCCACAGCCGTTTTCAGATAGCCCTCAATGCAAAGGCTCTAGACGCAACTATTGGTGTGAGAGCTAATTCAATCAAGGAAACACTGCATGTTGGTGAAGGGCATATTGAAGAAGGATCAGCCGAGTGGTTCTTGTGGGAGAACAACTCCATTTGGCTCACTAACTTCACACACCATCAGGCTTCCAAGCAGCTCTCAAGGAAACTCAGTTTTCACACTCTATGTTTAGTGCCCTTTGAGTGCATTATCTAGGAATGAACCTGGTAGAGCATCCCACACAAACGAATGCTCCACATGCGGGTTTCACATGCCACCAACTCCACATTCACAGGCAACTTCAGCGCCACAGCCGTTTTCAGATAGCCCTCAATGCAAAGGCTCTAGACGCAAATATTGGTGTGAGAGCTAATTCAATCAAGGAAACACTGCATGTTGGTGAAGGGCATATTGAAGAAGGATCAGCCGAGTGGTTCTTGTGGGAGAACAACTCCATTTGGCTCACTAACTTCACACACCATCAGGCTTCCAAGCAGCTCTCAAGGAAACTCAGTTTTCACACTCTATGCTTAGTGCCCTTTGAGTGCATTATCTAGGAATGAACCTGGTAGAGCATCCCACACAAACGAATGCTCCACATGCGGGTTTCACATGCCACCAACTCCACATTCACAGGCAACTTCAGCGCCACAGCCGTTTTCAGATAGCCCTCAATGCAAAGGCTCTAGACGCAACTATTGGTGTGAGAGCTAATTCAATCAAGGAAACACTGCATGTTGGTGAAGGGCATATTGAAGAAGGATCAGCCGAGTGGTTCTTGTGGGAGAACAACTCCATTTGGCTCACTAACTTCACACACCATCAGGCTTCCAAGCAGCTCTCAAGGAAACTCAGTTTTCACACTCTATGCTTAGTGCTCTTTGTGTGCCTAGGACTGAAGTGAAGCTTGGTCAGCATCCAACACAAACGAATGCTCCACATGCGGGTTTCACATGCCACCAACTCCACATTCACAGGCAACTTCAGCGCCACAGCCGTTTTCAGATAGCCCTCAATGCAAAGGCTCTAGACGCACATATTGGTGTGAGAGCTAATTCAATCAAGGAAACACTGCATGTTGGTGAAGGGCATATTGAAGAAGGATCAGCCGAGTGGTTCTTGTGGGAGAACAACTCCATTTGGCTCACTAACTTCACACACCATCAGGCTTCCAAGCAGCTCTCAAGGAAACTCAGTTTTCACACTCTATGCTTAGTGCCCTTTGTATGGCTAGGAATGAAATGAACCTGGTAGAGCATCCCAAACAAACGAATGCTCCACATGCGAGTTTCACATGCCACCAACTCCACATTCACAGGCAACTTCAGCGCCACAGCCGTTTTCAGATAGCCCTCACTGCAAAGGCTCTAGACGCAAATATTGGTGTGAGAGCTAATTCAATCAAGGAAACACTGCATGTTGGTGAAGGGCATATTGAAGAAGGATCAGCCGAGTGGTTCTTGTGGGAGAACAACTCCATTTGGCTCACTAACTTCACACACCATCAGGCTTCCAAGCAGCTCTCAAGAAAACTCAGTTTTCACACTCTATGCTTAGTGCCCTTTGTATGGCTAGGACTGAAATGAACCTGGTAGAGCATCCCACACAAACGAATGCTCCACATGCGGGTTTCACATGCCACCAACTCCACATTCACAGGCAACTTCAGCGCCACAGCCGTTTTCAGATAGCCCACAATGCAAAGGCTCTAGACGCAAATATCGGTGTGAGAGCTAATTCAATCAAGGAAACACTGCATGTTGGTGAAGGGCATATTGAAGAAGGATCAGCCGAGTGGTTCTTGTGGGAGAACAACTCCATTTGGCTCACTAACTTCACACACCATCAGGCTTCCAAGCAGCTCTCAAGGAAACTCAGTTTTCACACTCTATGTTTAGTGCCCTTTGAGTGCATTATCTAGGAATGAACCTGCTAGAGCATCCCACACAAATGAATGCTCCACATGCGGGTTTCACATGCCACCAACTCCACATTCACAGGCAACTTCAGCGCCACAGCCGTTTTCAGATAGCCCTCAAAGCAAAGGCTCTAGACGCAAATATTGGTGTGAGAGCTAATTCAATCAAGGAAACACTGCATGTTGGTGAAGGGCATATTGAAGAAGGATCAGCCGAGTGGTTCTTGTGGGAGAACAACTCCATTTGGCTCACTAACTTCACACACCATCAGGCTTCCAAGCAGCTCTCAAGGAAACTCAGTTTTCACACTCTATGCTTAGTGCCCTTTGAGTGCATTATCTAGGAATGAACCTGGTAGAGCATCCCACACAAACGAATGCTCCACATGCGGGTTTCACATGCCACCAACTCCACATTCACAGGCAACTTCAGCGCCACAGCCGTTTTCAGATAGCCCTCAATGCAAAGGCTCTAGACGCAAATATTGGTGTGAGAGCTAATTCAATCAAGGAAACACTGCATGTTGGTGAAGGGCATATTGAAGAAGGATCAGCCGAGTGGTTCTTGTGGGAGAACAACTCCATTTGGCTCACTAACTTCACACACCATCAGGCTTCCAAGCAGCTCTCAAGGAAACTCAGTTTTCACACTCTATGCTTAGTGCCCTTTGAGTGCATTATCTAGGAATGAACCTGGTAGAGCATCCCACACAAACGAATGCTCCACATGCGGGTTTCACATGCCACCAACTCCACATTCACAGGAAACTTCAGCGCCACAGCCGTTTTCAGATAGCCCTCAATGCAAAGGCTCTAGACGCAAATATTGGTGTGAGAGCTAATTCAATCAAGGAAACACTGCATGTTGGTGAAGGCACATTGAAGAAGGATCAGCCGAGTGGTTCTTGTGGGAGAACAACTCCATTTGGCTCACTAACTTCACACACCATCAGGCTTCCAAGCAGCTCTCAAGGAAACTCAGTTTTCACACTCTATGCTTAGTGCCCTTTGAGTGCATTATCTAGGAATGAACCTGGTAGAGCATCCCACACAAATGAATGCTCCACATGCGGGTTTCACATGCCACCAACTCCACATTCACAGGCAACTTCAGCGCCACAGCCGTTTTCAGACAGCCCTCAATGCAAAGGCTCTAGACGCAACTATTGGTGTGAGAGCTAATTCAATCAAGGAAACACTGCATGTTGGTGAAGGGCATATTGAAGAAGGATCAGCCGAGTGGTTCTTGTGGGAGAACAACTCCATTTGGCTCACTAACTTCACACACCATCAGGCTTCCAAGCAGCTCTCAAGGAAACTCAGTTTTCACACTCTATGCTTAGTGCCCTTTGTATGGCTAGGACTGAAATGAACCTGGTAGAGCATGCAACACAAACGAATGCTCCACATGCGGGTTTCACATGCCACCAACTCCACATTCTCAGGCAACTTCAGCGCCACAGCCGTTTTCAGATAGCCCTCAATGCAAAGGCTCTAGACGCAAATATTGGTGTGAGAGCTAATTCAATCAAGGAAACACTGCATGTTGGTGAAGGGCATATTGAAGAAGGATCAGCCGAGTGGTTCTTGTGGGAGAACAACTCCATTTGGCTCACTAACTTCACACACCATCAGGCTTCCAAGCAGCTCTCAAGGAAACTCAGTTTTCACACTCTATGTTTAGTGCCCTTTGAGTGCATTATCTAGAAATGAACCTGGTAGAGCTTCCCACACAAATGAATGCTCCACATGCGGGTTTCACATGCCACCAACTCCACATTCACAGGCAACTTCAGCGCCACAGCCGTTTTCAGATAGCCCTCAATGCAAAGGCTCTAGACGCAAATATTGGTGTGAGAGCTAATTCAATCAAGGAAACACTGCATGTTGGTGAAGGGCATATTGAAGAAGGATCAGCCGAGTGGTTCTTGTGGGAGAACAACTCCATTTGGCTCACTAACTTCACACACCATCAGGCTTCCAAGCAGCTCTCAAGGAAACTCAGTTTTCACACTCTATGCTTAGTGCCCTTTGAGTGCATGATCTAGGAATGAACCTGGTAGAGCATCCCACACAAACGAATGCTCCACATGCGGGTTTCACATGCCACCAACTCCACATTCTCAGGCAACTTCAGCGCCTCAGCCGTTTTCAGATAGCCCTCAATGCAAAGGCTCTAGACGCAACTATTGGTGTGAGAGCTAATTCAATCAAGGAAACACTGCATGTTGGTGAAGGGCATATTGAAGAAGGATCAGCCGAGTGGTTCTTGTGGGAGAACAACTCCATTTGGCTCACTAACTTCACACACCATCAGGCTTCCAAGCAGCTCTCAAGGAAACTCAGTTTTCACACTCTATGCTTAGTGCCCTTTGAGTGCATTATCTAGGAATGAACCTGGTAGAGCATGCCACACAAACGAATGCTCCACATGCGGGTTTCACATGCCACCAACTCCACATTCACAGGCAACTTCAGCGCCACAGCCGTTTTCAGATAGCCCTCAATGCAAAGGCTCTAGACGCAAATATTGGTGTGAGAGCTAATTCAATCAAGGAAACACTGCATGTTGGTGAAGGGCATATTGAAGAAGGATCAGCCGAGTGGTTCTTGTGGGAGAACAACTCCATTTGGCTCACTAACTTCACACACCATCAGGCTTCCAAGCAGCTCTCAAGGAAACTCAGTTTTCACACTCTATGCTTAGTGCCCTTTGAGTGCCTAGGACTGAAATGAAGCTTGGTGAGCATCCCACATAAACGAATGCTCCACATGCGGGTTTCACATGCCACCAACTCCACATTCACAGGCAACTTCAGCGCCACAGCCGTTTTCAGATAGCCCTCAATGCAAAGGCTCTAGACGCAAATATTGGTGTGAAAGCTAATTCAATCAAGGAAACACTGCATGTTGGTGAAGGGCATATTGAAGAAGGATCAGCCGAGTGGTTCTTGTGGGAGAACAACTCCATTTGGCTCACTAACTTCACACACCATCAGGCTTCCAAGCAGCTCTCAAGGAAACTCAGTTTTCACGCTCTATGCTTAGTGCCCTTTGAGTGCAGTATCTAGGAATGAACCTGGTAGAGCATCCCACACAAACGAATGCTCCACATGCGGGTTTCACATGCCACCAACTCCACATTGACAGGCAACTTCAGCGCCACAGCCGTTTTCAGATAGCCCTCAATGCAAAGGCTCTAGACGCAAATATTGGTGTGAGAGCTAATTCAATCAAGGAAACACTGCATGTTGGTGAAGGGCATATTGAAGAAGGATCAGCCGAGTGGTTCTTGTAGGAGAACAACTCCATTTGGCTCACTAACTTCACACACCATCAAGCTTCCAAGCAGCTCTCAAGGAAACTCAGTTTTCACGCTCTATGCTTAGTGCCCTTTGAGTGCATTATCTAGGAATGAACCTGGTAGAGCATCCCACACAAACGAATGCTCCACATGCGGGTTTCACATGCCACCAACTCCACATTCACAGGCAACTTCAGCGCCACAGCCGTTTTCAGACAGCCCTCAATGCAAAGGCTCTAGACGCAACTATTGGTGTGAGAGCTAATTCAATCAAGGAAACACTGCATGTTGGTGAAGGGCATATTGAAGAAGGATCAGCCGAGTGGTTCTTGTGGGAGAACAACTCCATTTGGCTCACTAACTTCACACACCATCAGGCTTCCAAGCAGCTCTCAAGGAAACTCAGTTTTCACACTCTATGCTTAGTGCCCTTTGTATGGCTAGGACTGAAATGAACCTGGTAGAGCATCCCACACAAACGAATGCTCCACATGCGGGTTTCACATGCCACCAACTCCACATTCACAGGCAACTTCAGCGCCACAGCCGTTTTCAGATAGCCCTCAATGCAAAGGCTCTAGACGCAAATATTGGTGTGAGAGCTAATTCAATCAAGGAAACACTGCATGTTGGTGAAGGGCATATTGAAGAAGGATCAGCCGAGTGGTTCTTGTGGGAGAACAACTCCATTTGGCTCACTAACTTCACACACCATCAAGCTTCCAAGCAGCTCTCAAGGAAACTCAGTTTTCACACTCTATGTTTAGTGCCCTTTGAGTGCATTATCTAGAAATGAACCTGGTAGAGCTTCCCACACAAATGAATGCTCCACATGCGGGTTTCACATGCCACCAACTCCACATTCACAGGCAACTTCAGCGCCACAGCCGTTTTCAGATAGCCCTCAATGCAAAGGCTCTAGACGCAAATATTGGTGTGAGAGCTAATTCAATCAAGGAAACACTGCATGTTGGTGAAGGGCATATTGAAGAAGGATCAGCCGAGTGGTTCTTGTGGGAGAACAACTCCATTTGGCTCACTAACTTCACACACCATCAGGCTTCAAAGCAGCTCTCAAGGAAACTCAGTTTTCACACTCTATGCTTAGTGCCCTTTGAGTGCATGATCTAGGAATGAACCTGGTAGAGCATGCAACACAAACGAATGCTCCACATGCGGGTTTCACATGCCACCAACTCCACATTCTCAGGCAACTTCAGCGCCACAGCCGTTTTCAGATAGCCCTCACTGCAAAGGCTCTAGACGCAAATATTGGTGTGAGAGCTAATTCAATCAAGGAAACACTGCATGTTGGTGAAGGGCATATTGAAGAAGGATCAGCCGAGTGGTTCTTGTGGGAGAACAACTCCATTTGGCTCACTAACTTCACACACCATCAGGCTTCCAAGCAGCTCTCAAGGAAACTCAGTTTTCACACTCTATGCTTAGTGCCCTTTGAGTGCATTATCTAGGAATGAACCTGGTAGAGCATGCCACACAAACGAATGCTCCACATGCGGGTTTCACATGCCACCAACTCCACATTCACAGGCAACTTCAGCGCCACAGCCGTTTTCAGATAGCCCTCAATGCAAAGGCTCTAGACGCAAATATTGGTGTGAGAGCTAATTCAATCAAGGAAACACTGCATGTTGGTGAAGGGCATATTGAAGAAGGATCAGCCGAGTGGTTCTTGTGGGAGAACAACTCCATTTGGCTCACTAACTTCACACACCATCAGGCTTCCAAGCAGCTCTCAAGGAAACTCAGTTTTCACACTCTATGCTTAGTGCCCTTTGAGTGCCTAGGACTGAAATGAAGCTTGGTGAGCATCCCACATAAACGAATGCTCCACATGCGGGTTTCACATGCCACCAACTCCACATTCACAGGCAACTTCAGCGCCACAGCCGTTTTCAGATAGCCCTCAATGCAAAGGCTCTAGACGCAAATATTGGTGTGAAAGCTAATTCAATCAAGGAAACACTGCATGTTGGTGAAGGGCATATTGAAGAAGGATCAGCCGAGTGGTTCTTGTGGGAGAACAACTCCATTTGGCTCACTAACTTCACACACCATCAGGCTTCCAAGCAGCTCTCAAGGAAACTCAGTTTTCACGCTCTATGCTTAGTGCCCTTTGAGTGCATTATCTAGGAATGAACCTGGTAGAGCATCCCACACAAACGAATGCTCCACATGCGGGTTTCACATGCCACCAACTCCACATTGACAGGCAACTTCAGCGCCACAGCCGTTTTCAGATAGCCCTCAATGCAAAGGCTCTAGACGCAAATATTGGTGTGAGAGCTAATTCAATCAAGGAAACACTGCATGTTGGTGAAGGGCATATTGAAGAAGGATCAGCCGAGTGGTTCTTGTAGGAGAACAACTCCATTTGGCTCACTAACTTCACACACCATCAAGCTTCCAAGCAGCTCTCAAGGAAACTCAGTTTTCACGCTCTATGCTTAGTGCCCTTTGAGTGCATTATCTAGGAATGAACCTGGTAGAGCATCCCACACAAACGAATGCTCCACATGCGGGTTTCACATGCCACCAACTCCACATTCACAGGCAACTTCAGCGCCACAGCCGTTTTCAGACAGCCCTCAATGCAAAGGCTCTAGACGCAACTATTGGTGTGAGAGCTAATTCAATCAAGGAAACACTGCATGTTGGTGAAGGGCATATTGAAGAAGGATCAGCCGAGTGGTTCTTGTGGGAGAACAACTCCATTTGGCTCACTAACTTCACACACCATCAGGCTTCCAAGCAGCTCTCAAGGAAACTCAGTTTTCACACTCTATGCTTAGTGCCCTTTGAGTGCCTAGGACTGAAATGAAGCTTGGTGAGCATCCCACATAAACGAATGCTCCACATGCGGGTTTCACATGCCACCAACTCCACATTCACAGGCAACTTCAGCGCCACAGCCGTTTTCAGATAGCCCTCAATGCAAAGGCTCTAGACGCAAATATTGGTGTGAAAGCTAATTCAATCAAGGAAACACTGCATGTTGGTGAAGGGCATATTGAAGAAGGATCAGCCGAGTGGTTCTTGTGGGAGAACAACTCCATTTGGCTCACTAACTTCACACACCATCAGGCTTCCAAGCAGCTCTCAAGGAAACTCAGTTTTCACGCTCTATGCTTAGTGCCCTTTGAGTGCATTATCTAGGAATGAACCTGGTAGAGCATCCCACACAAACGAATGCTCCACATGCGGGTTTCACATGCCACCAACTCCACATTGACAGGCAACTTCAGCGCCACAGCCGTTTTCAGATAGCCCTCAATGCAAAGGCTCTAGACGCAAATATTGGTGTGAGAGCTAATTCAATCAAGGAAACACTGCATGTTGGTGAAGGGCATATTGAAGAAGGATCAGCCGAGTGGTTCTTGTAGGAGAACAACTCCATTTGGCTCACTAACTTCACACACCATCAAGCTTCCAAGCAGCTCTCAAGGAAACTCAGTTTTCACGCTCTATGCTTAGTGCCCTTTGAGTGCATTATCTAGGAATGAACCTGGTAGAGCATCCCACACAAACGAATGCTCCACATGCGGGTTTCACATGCCACCAACTCCACATTCACAGGCAACTTCAGCGCCACAGCCGTTTTCAGACAGCCCTCAATGCAAAGGCTCTAGACGCAACTATTGGTGTGAGAGCTAATTCAATCAAGGAAACACTGCATGTTGGTGAAGGGCATATTGAAGAAGGATCAGCCGAGTGGTTCTTGTGGGAGAACAACTCCATTTGGCTCACTAACTTCACACACCATCAGGCTTCCAAGCAGCTCTCAAGGAAACTCAGTTTTCACACTCTATGCTTAGTGCCCTTTGTATGGCTAGGACTGAAATGAACCTGGTAGAGCATCCCACACAAACGAATGCTCCACATGCGGGTTTCACATGCCACCAACTCCACATTCACAGGCAACTTCAGCGCCACAGCCGTTTTCAGATAGCCCTCAATGCAAAGGCTCCAGACGCAAATATTGGTGTGAGAGCTAATTCAATCAAGGAAACACTGCATGTTGGTGAAGGGCATATTGAAGAAGGATCAGCCGAGTGGTTCTTGTGGGAGAACAACTCCATTTGGCTCACTAACTTCACACACCATCAGGCTTCCAAGCAGCTCTCAAGGAAACTCAGTTTTCACACTCTATGTTTAGTGCCCTTTGAGTGCATTATCTAGAAATGAACCTGGTAGAGCTTCCCACACAAATGAATGCTCCACATGCGGGTTTCACATGCCACCAACTCCACATTCACAGGCAACTTCAGCGCCACAGCCGTTTTCAGATAGCCCTCAATGCAAAGGCTCTAGACGCAAATATTGGTGTGAGAGCTAATTCAATCAAGGAAACACTGCATGTTGGTGAAGGGCATATTGAAGAAGGATCAGCCGAGTGGTTCTTGTGGGAGAACAACTCCATTTGGCTCACTAACTTCACACACCATCAGGATTCAAAGCAGCTCTCAAGGAAACTCAGTTTTCACACTCTATGCTTAGTGCCCTTTGAGTGCATGATCTAGGAATGAACCTGGTAGAGCATGCAACACAAACGAATGCTCCACATGCGGGTTTCACATGCCACCAACTCCACATTCTCAGGCAACTTCAGCGCCACAGCCGTTTTCAGATAGCCCTCAATGCAAAGGCTCTAGACGCAAATATTGGTGTGAGAGCTAATTCAATCAAGGAAACACTGCATGTTGGTGAAGGGCATATTGAAGAAGGATCAGCCGAGTGGTTCTTGTGGGAGAACAACTCCATTTGGCTCACTAACTTCACACACCATCAGGCTTCCAAGCAGCTCTCAAGGAAACTCAGTTTTCACACTCTATGCTTAGTGCCCTTTGAGTGCCTAGGACTGAAATGAAGCTTGGTGAGCATCCCACATAAACGAATGCTCCACATGCGGGTTTCACATGCCACCAACTCCACATTCACAGGCAACTTCAGCGCCACAGCCGTTTTCAGATAGCCCTCAATGCAAAGGCTCTAGACGCAAATATTGGTGTGAGAGCTAATTCAATCAAGGAAACACTGCATGTTGGTGAAGGGCATATTGAAGAAGGATCAGCCGAGTGGTTCTTGTAGGAGAACAACTCCATTTGGCTCACTAACTTCAGACACCATCAGGCTTCCAAGCAGCTCTCAAGGAAACTCAGTTTTCACGCTCTATGCTTAGTGCCCTTTGAGTGCATTATCTAGGAATGAACCTGGTAGAGCATCCCACACAAACGAATGCTCCACATGCGGGTTTCACATGCCACCAACTCCACATTCACAGGCAACTTCAGCGCCACAGTCGTTTTCAGATAGCCCTCAATGCAAAGGCTCTAGACGCAAATATTGGTGTGAGAGCTAATTCAATCAAGGAAACACTGCATGTTGGTGAAGGGCATATTGAAGAAGGATCAGCCGAGTGGTTCTTGTGGGAGAACAACTCCATTTGGCTCACTAACTTCACACACCATCAGGCTTCCAAGCAGCTCTCAAGGAAACTCAGTTTTCACACTCTATGCTTAGTGCCCTTTGAGTGCATTATCTAGGAATGAACCTGGTAGAGCATCCCACACAAACGAATGCTCCACATGCGGGTTTCACATGCCACCAACTCCACATTCACAGGCAACTTCAGCGCCACAGCCGTTTTCAGATAGCCCTCAATGCAAAGGCTCTAGACGCAAATATTGGTGTGAGAGCTAATTCAATCAAGGAAACACTGCATGTTGGTGAAGGGCATATTGAAGAAGGATCAGCCGAGTGGTTCTTGTGGGAGAACAACTCCATTTGGCTCACTAACTTCAGACACCATCAGGCTTCCAAGCAGCTCTCAAGGAAACTCAGTTTTCACACTCTATGCTTAGTGCCCTTTGAGTGCATTATCTAGGAATGAACCTGGTAGAGCATCCCACACAAACGAATGCTCCACATGCGGGTTTCACATGCCACCAACTCCACATTCACAGGCAACTTCAGCGCCACAGCCGTTTTCAGATAGCCCTCAATGCAAAGGCTCTAGACGCAACTATTGGTGTGAGAGCTAATTCAATCAAGGAAACACTGCATGTTGGTGAAGGGCATATTGAAGAAGGATCAGCCGAGTGGTTCTTGTGGGAGAACAACTCCATTTGGCTCACTAACTTCACACACCATCAGGCTTCCAAGCAGCTCTCAAGGAAACTCAGTTTTCACACTCTATGCTTAGTGCCCTTTGTATGGCTAGGACTGAAATGAACCTGGTAGAGCATCCCAAACAAACGAATGCTCCACATGCGAGTTTCACATGCCACCAACTCCACATTCACAGGCAACTTCAGCGCCACAGCCGTTTTCAGATAGCCCTCACTGCAAAGGCTCTAGACGCAAATATTGTTGTGAGAGCTAATTCAATCAAGGAAACACTGCATGTTGGTGAAGGGCATATTGAAGAAGGATCAGCCGAGTGGTTCTTGTGGGAGAACAACTCCATTTGGCTCACTAACTTCACACACCATCAGGCTTCCAAGCAGCTCTCAAGAAAACTCAGTTTTCACACTCTATGCTTAGTGCCCTTTGTATGGCTAGGACTGAAATGAACCTGGTAGAGCATCCCACACAAACGAATGCTCCACATGCGGGTTTCACATGCCACCAACTCCACATTCACAGGCAACTTCAGCGCCACAGCCGTTTTCAGATAGCCCACAATGCAAAGGCTCTAGACGCAAATATTGGTGTGAGAGCTAATTCAATCAAGGAAACACTGCATGTTGGTGAAGGGCATATTGAAGAAGGATCAGCCGAGTGGTTCTTGTGGGAGAACAACTCCATTTGGCTCACTAACTTCACACACCATCAGGCTTCCAAGCAGCTCTCAAGGAAACTCAGTTTTCACACTCTATGTTTAGTGCCCTTTGAGTGCATTATCTCGGAATGAACCTGCTAGAGCATCCCACACAAATGAATGCTCCACATGCGGGTTTCACATGCCACCAACTCCACATTCACAGGCAACTTCAGCGCCACAGCCGTTTTCAGATAGCCCTCAAAGCAAAGGCTCTAGACGCAAATATTGGTGTGAGAGCTAATTCAATCAAGGAAACACTGCATGTTGGTGAAGGGCATATTGAAGAAGGATCAGCCGAGTGGTTCTTGTGGGAGAACAACTCCATTTGGCTCACTAACTTCACACACCATCAGGCTTCCAAGCAGCTCTCAAGGAAACTCAGTTTTCACACTCTATGCTTAGTGCTCTTTGTGTGGCTAGGACTGAAGTGAAGCTTGGTCAGCATCCCACACAAACGAATGCTCCACATGCGGGTTTCACATGCCACCAACTCCACATTCACAGGCAACTTCAGCGCCACAGCCGTTTTCAGAAAGCCCTCAATGCAAAGGCTCTAGACGCAAATATTGGTGTGAGAGCTAATTCAATCAAGGAAACACTGCATGTTGGTGAAGGGCATATTGAAGAAGGATCAGCCGAGTGGTTCTTGTGGGAGAACAACTCCATTTGGCTCACTAACTTCACACACCATCAGGCTTCCAAGCAGCTCGCAAGGAAACTCAGTTTTCACACTCTATGCTTAGTGCCCTTTGTGTGCATTATCTAGGAATGAACCTGGTAGAGCATCCCACACAAACGAATGCTCCACATGCGGGTTTCACATGCCACCAACTCCACATTCTCAGGCAACTTCAGAGCCACAGCCGTTTTCAGATAGCCCTCAATGCAAAGGCTCTAGACGCAAATATTGGTGTGAGAGCTAATTCAATCAAGGAAACACTGCATGTGGGTGAAGGGCATATTGAAGAAGGATCAGCCGAGTGGTTCTTGTGGGAGAACAACTCCATTTGGCTCACTAACTTCACACACCATCAGGCTTCCAAGCAGCTCTCAAGGAAACTCAGTTTTCACACTCTATGCTTAGTGCCCTTTGAGTGCATTATCTAGGAATGAACCTGGTAGAGCATGCCACACAAACGAATGCTCCACATGCGGGTTTCACATGCCACCAACTCCACATTGACAGGCAACTTCGGCGCCACAGCCGTTTTCAGATAGCCCTCAATGCAAAGGCTCTAGACGCAAATACTGGTGTGAGAGCTAATTCAATCAAGGAAACACTGCATGTTGGTGAAGGGCATATTGAAGAAGGATCAGCCGAGTGGTTCTTGTGGGAGAACAACTCCATTTGGCTCACTAACTTCACACACCATCATGCATCCAAGCAGCTCTCAAGGAAACTCAGTTTTCACACTCTATGCTTAGTGCCCTTTGAGTGCATTATCTAGGAATGAACCTGGTAGAGCATCCCACACAAACGAATGCTCCACATGCGGGTTTCACATGCCACCAACTCCACATTCTCAGGCAACTTCAGCGCCACAGCCGTTTTCAGATAGCCCTCAATGCAAAGGCTCTAGACGCAAATATTGGTGTGAGAGCTAATTAAACCAAGGAAACACTGCATGTTGGTGAAGGGCATATTGAAGAAGGATCAGCCGAGTGGTTCTTGTGGGAGAACAACTCCATTTGGCTCACTAACTTCACACGCCATCATGCTTCCAAGCAGCTCTCAAGGAACCTCAGTTTTCACACTCTATGCTTAGTGCCCTTTGAGTGCCTAGGACTGAAATGAACCTGGTAGAGCATCCCACACAAACGAATGCTCCACATGCGGGTTTCACATGCCACCAACTCCACATTCACAGGCAACTTCAGCGCCACAGCCGTTTTCAGATAGCCCTCAATGCAAAGGCTCTAGACGCAAATATTGGTGTGAGAGCTAATTCAATCAAGGAAACACTGCATGTTGGTGAAGGGCATATTGAAGAAGGATCAGCCGAGTGGTTCTTGTGGGAGAACAAGTCCATTTGGCTCACTAACTTCACACACCATCAGGCTTCCAAGCAGCTCTCAAGGAAACCCAGTTTTCACACTCTATGCTTAGTGCCCTTTGAGTGCATTATCTAGGAATGAACCTGGTAGAGCATCCCACACAAACGAATGCTCCACATGCGGGTTTCACATGCCACCAACTCCACATTCACAGGCAACTTCAGCGCCACAGCCGTTTTCAGATAGCCCTCAATGCAAAGGCTCTAGACGCAAATATTGGTGTGAGAGCTAATTCAATCAAGGAAACACTGCATGTTGGTGAAGGGCATATTGAAAAAGGATCAGCCGAGTGGTTCTTGTGGGAGAACAACTCCATTTGGCTCACTAACTTCACACACCATCAGGCATCCAAGCAGCTCTCAAGGAAACTCAGTTTTCACACTCTATGCTTAGTGCCCTTTGAGTGCATTATCTAGGAATGAACCTGGTAGAACATGCCACACAAACGAATGCTCCACATGCGGGTTTCACATGCCACCAACTCCACATTCTCAGGCAACTTCAGCGCCACAGCCGTTTTCAGATAGCCCTCAATGCAAAGGCTCTAGACGCAAATATTGGTGTGAGAGCTAATTAAATCAAGGAAACACTGCATGTTGGTGAAGGGCATATTGAAGAAGGATCAGCCGAGTGGTTCTTGTGGGAGAACAACTCCATTTGGCTCACTAACTTCACACGCCATCAGGCTTCCAAGCAGCTCTCAAGGAAACTCAGTTTTCACACTCTATGCTTAGTGCCCTTTGAGTGCATTATCTAGGAATGAACCTGGTAGAGCATCCCACACAAACGAATGCTCCACATGCGGTTTTCACATGCCACAAACTCCACATTCTCAGGCAACTTCGGCGCCTCAGCCGTTTTCAGATAGCCCTCAATGCAAAGGCTCTAGACGCAAATATTGGTGTGAGAGCTAATTCAATCAAGGAAACACTGCATGTTGGTGAAGGGCATATTGAAGAAGGATCAGCCGAGTGGTTCTTGTGGGAGAACAACTCCATTTGGCTCACTAACTTCACACACCATCAGGCTTCCAAGCAGCTCTCAAGGAAACTCAGTTTTCACACTCTATGCTTAGTGCCCTTTGAGTGCATTATCTAGGAATGAACCTGGTAGAGCATCCCACACAAACGAATGCTCCACATGCGGGTTTCACATGCCACCAACTCTACATTCTCAGGCAACTTCAGCGCCACAGCCGTTTACAGATAGCCCTCAATGCAAAGGCTCTAGACGCAAATATTGTTGTGAGAGCTAATTCAATCAAGGAAACACTGCATGTTGGTGAAGGGCATATTGAAGAAGGATCAGCCGAGTGGTTCTTGTGGGAGAACAACTCCATTTGGCTCACTAACTTCACACACCATCAGGCTTCCAAGCAGCTCTCAAGGAAACTCAGTTTTCACACTCTATGCTTAGTGCCCTTTGAGTGCATTATCTAGAATTGAACCTGGTAGAGCATGCCACACAAACGAATGCTCCACATGCGGGTTTCACATGCCACCAACTCCACATTGACAGGCAACTTCGGCGCCACAGCCGTTTTCAGATAGCCCTCAATGCAAAGGCTCTAGACGCAAATACTGGTGTGAGAGCTAATTCAATCAAGGAAACACTGCATGTTGGTGAAGGGCATATTGAAAAAGGATCAGCCAAGTGGTTCTTGTGGGAGAACAACTCCATTTGGCTCACTAACTTCACACACCATCATGCTTTCAAGCAGCTCTCAAGGAAACTCAGTTTTCACACTCTATGCTTAGTGCCCTTTGAGTGCCTAGGACTGAAGTGAAGGTTGGTGAGCATCCCATACAAACGAATGCTCCACATGCGGGTTTCACATGCCACCAACTCCACATTCACAGGCAACTTCAGCGCCACAGCCGTTTTCAGATAGCCCTCAATGCAAAGGCTCTAGACGCAAATATTGGTGTGAGAGCTAATTCAATCAAGGAAACACTGCATGTTGGTGAAGGGCATATTGAAGAAGGATCAGCCGAGTGGTTCTTGTGGGAGAACAACTCCATTTGGCTCACTAACTTCACACACCATCAGGCTTCCAAGCAGCTCTCAAGGAAACTCAGTTTTCACACTCTATGCTTAGTGCCCTTTGAGTGCATTATCTAGGAATGAACCTGGTAGAGCATCCCACACAAACGAATGCTCCACATGCGCGTTTCACATGCCACCAACTCCACATTCACAGGCAACTTCAGCGCCACAGCCGTTTTCAGATAGCCCTCAATGCAAAGGCTCTAGACGCAAATATTGGTGTGAGAGCTAATTCAATCAAGGAAACACTGCATGTTGGTGAAGGGCATATTGAAGAAGGATCAGCCGAGTGGTTCTTGTGGGAGAACAACTCCATTTGGCTCACTAACTTCACACACCACCAAGCTTCCAAGCAGCTCTCAAGGAAACTCAGTTTTCACACTCTATGCTTAGTGCCCTTTGAGTGCATTATCTAGGAATGAACCTGGTAGAGCATCCCACACAAACGAATGATCCACATGCGGGTTTCACATGCCACCAACTCCACATTCACAGGCAATTTCAGCGCCACAGCCGTTTTCAGATACCCCTCAATGCAAAGGCTCTAGACGCAAATATTGGTGTGAGAGCTAATTCAATCAAGGAAACACTGCATGTTGGTGAAGGGCATATTGAAGAAGGATCAGCCGAGTGGTTCTTGTGGGAGAACAACTCCATTTGGCTCACTAACTTCACACACCATCAGGCTTCCAAGCAGCTCTCAAGGAAACTCAGTTTTCACACTCTATGCTTAGTGCCCTTTGAGTGCATTATCTAGGAATGAACCTGGTAGAGCATCCCACACAAACGAATGCTCCACATGCGGGTTTCACATGCCACCAACTCCACATTGACAGGCAAGTTCAGCGCCACAGCCGTTTTCAGATAGCCCTCAATGCAAAGGCTCTAGTCGCAAATATTGGTATGAGAGCTAATTCAATCAAGGAAACACTGCATGTTGGTGAAGGGCATATTGAAGAAGGATCAGCCGAGTGGTTCTTGTGGGAGAACAACTCCATTTGGCTCACTAACTTCACACACCATCAGGCTTCCAAGCAGCTCTCAAGGAAACTCAGTTTTCACAATCTATGCTTAGTGCCTTTTGAGTGCCTAGGACTGAAATGAAGCTGGTAGAGCATCCCACACAAACGAATGCTCCACATGCGGGTTTCACATGCAACCAACTCCACATTCTCAGGCAACTTCAGCGCCACAGCTGTTTTCAGATAGCCCTCAATGCAAAGGCTCTAGACGCAAATATTGGTGTGAGAGCTAATTCAATCAAGGAAACACTGCATGTTGGTGAAGGGCATATTGAAGAAGGATCAGCCGAGTGGTTCTTGTGGGAGAACAACTCCATTTGGCTCACTAACTTCACACACCATCAGGCTTCCAAGCAGCTCTCAAGGAAACTCAGTTTTCACACTCTATGCTTAGTGCCCTTTGAGTGCATTATCTAGGAATGAACCTGGTAGAGCATCCCACACAAACGAATGCTCCACATGCGGGTTTCACATGCCACCAACTCCACATTCACAGGCAACTTCAGCGCCACAGCCGTTTTCAGATAGCCCTCAATGCAAAGGCTCTAGACGCAAATATTGGTGTGAGAGCTAATTCAATCAAGGAAACACTGCATGTTGGTGAAGGGCATATTGAAGAAGGATCAGCCGAGTGGTTCTTGTGGGAGAACAACTCCATTTGGCTCACTAACTTCACACACCATCAGGCTTCCAAGCAGCTCTCAAGGAAACTCAGTTTTCACACTCTATGCTTAGTGCCCTTTGAGTGCATTATCTAGGAATGAACCTGGTAGAGCATCCCACACAAACGAATGCTCCACATGCGGGTTTCACATGCCACCAACTCCACATTGACAGGCAAGTTCAGCGCCACAGCCGTTTTCAGATAGCCCTCAATGCAAAGGCTCTAGTCGCAAATATTGGTATGAGAGCTAATTCAATCAAGGAAACACTGCATGTTGGTGAAGGGCATATTGAAGAAGGATCAGCCGAGTGGTTCTTGTGGGAGAACAACTCCATTTGGCTCACTAACTTCACACACCATCAGGCTTCCAAGCAGCTCTCAAGGAAACTCAGTTTTCACACTCTATGCTTAGTGCTTTTTGAGTGGCTAGGACTGAAATGAAGCTTGGTGAGCATCCCACACAAACGAATGCTCCACATGCGGGTTTCACATGCCACCAACTCCACATTGACGGGCAACTTCAGCGCCACAGCTGTTTTCAGATAGCCCTCAATGCAAAGGCTCTAGACGCAAATATTGGTGTGAGAGCTAATTCAATCAAGGAAACACTGCATGTTGGTGAAGGGCATATTGAAGAAGGATCAGCCGAGTGGTTCTTGTGGGAGAACAACTCCATTTGGCTCACTAACTTCACACACCACCAAGCTTCCAAGCAGCTCTCAAGGAAACTCAGTTTTCACACTCTATGCTTAGTGCCCTTTGAGTGCATTATCTAGGAATGAACCTGGTAGAGCATCCCACACAAACGAATGATCCACATGCGGGTTTCACATGCCACCAACTCCACATTCACAGGCAATTTCAGCGCCACAGCCGTTTTCAGATAGCCCTCAATGCAAAGGCTCTAGACGCAAATATTGGTGTGAGAGCTAATTCAATCAAGGAAACACTGCATGTTGGTGAAGGGCATATTGAAGAAGGATCAGCCGAGTGGTTCTTGTGGGAGAACAACTCCATTTGGCTCACTAACTTCACACACCATCAGGCTTCCAAGCAGCTCTCAAGGAAACTCAGTTTTCACACTCTATGCTTAGTGCCCTTTGAGTGCATTATCTAGGAATGAACCTGGTAGAGCATCCCACACAAACGAATGCTCCACATGCGGGTTTCACATGCCACCAACTCCACATTCACAGGCAACTTCAGCGCCACAGCCGTTTTCAGATAGCCCTCAATGCAAAGGCTCTAGTCGCAAATATTGGTATGAGAGCTAATTCAATCAAGGAAACACTGCATGTTGGTGAAGGGCATATTGAAGAAGGATCAGCCGAGTGGTTCTTGTGGGAGAACAACTCCATTTGGCTCACTAACTTCACACACCATCAGGCTTCCAAGCAGCTCTCAAGGAAACTCAGTTTTCACAATCTATGCTTAGTGCCTTTTGAGTGCCTAGGACTGAAATGAAGCTGGTAGAGCATCCCACACAAACGAATGCTCCACATGCGGGTTTCACATGCAACCAACTCCACATTCTCAGGCAACTTCAGCGCCACAGCTGTTTTCAGATAGCCCTCAATGCAAAGGCTCTAGACGCAAATATTGGTGTGAGAGCTAATTCAATCAAGGAAACACTGCATGTTGGTGAAGGGCATATTGAAGAAGGATCAGCCGAGTGGTTCTTGTGGGAGAACAACTCCATTTGGCTCACTAACTTCACACACCATCAGGCTTCCAAGCAGCTCTCAAGGAAACTCAGTTTTCACACTCTATGCTTAGTGCCCTTTGAGTGCATTATCTAGGAATGAACCTGGTAGAGCATCCCACACAAACGAATGCTCCACATGCGGGTTTCACATGCCACCAACTCCACATTCACAGGCAATTTCAGCGCCACAGCCGTTTTCAGATAGCCCTCAATGCAAAGGCTCTAGACGCAAATATTGGTGTGAGAGCTAATTCAATCAAGGAAACACTGCATGTTGGTGAAGGGCATATTGAAGAAGGATCAGCCGAGTGGTTCTTGTGGGAGAACAACTCCATTTGGCTCACTAACTTCACACACCATCAGGCTTCCAAGCAGCTCTCAAGGAAACTCAGTTTTCACACTCTATGCTTAGTGCCCTTTGAGTGCATTATCTAGGAATGAACCTGGTAGAGCATCCCACACAAACGAATGCTCCACATGCGGGTTTCACATGCCACCAACTCCACATTGACAGGCAAGTTCAGCGCCACAGCCGTTTTCAGATAGCCCTCAATGCAAAGGCTCTAGTCGCAAATATTGGTATGAGAGCTAATTCAATCAAGGAAACACTGCATGTTGGTGAAGGGCATATTGAAGAAGGATCAGCCGAGTGGTTCTTGTGGGAGAACAACTCCATTTGGCTCACTAACTTCACACACCATCAGGCTTCCAAGCAGCTCTCAAGGAAACTCAGTTTTCACACTCTATGCTTAGTGCTTTTTGAGTGCCTAGGACTGAAATGAAGCTTGGTGAGCATCCCACACAAACGAATGCTCCACATGCGGGTTTCACATGCCACCAACTCCACATTCTCAGGCAACTTCAGCGCCATAGCTGTTTTCAGATAGCCCTCAATGCAAAGGCTCTAGACGCAAATATTGGTGTGAGAGCTAATTCAATCAAGGAAACACTGCATGTTGGTGAAGGGCATATTGAAGAAGGATCAGCCGAGTGGTTCTTGTGGGAGAACAACTCCATTTGGCTCACTAACTTCACACACCATCAGGCTTCCAAGCAGCTCTCAAGGAAACTCAGTTTTCACACTCTATGCTTAGTGCCCTTTGAGTGCATTATCTAGGAATGAACCTGGTAGAGCATGCCACACAAACGAATGCTCCACATGCGGGTTTCACATGCCACCAACTCCACATTCACAGGCAACTTCAACGCCACAGCCGTTTTCAGATAGCCCTCAATGCAAAGGCTCTAGACGCAAATATTGGTGTGAGAGCTAATTCAATCAAGGAAACACTGCATGTTGGTGAAGGGCATATTGAAGAAGGATCAGCCGAGTGGTTCTTGTGGGAGAACAACTCCATTTGGCTCACTAACTTCACACACCATCAGGCTTCCAAGCAGCTCTCAAGGAAACTCAGTTTTCACACTCTATGCTTAGTGCCCTTTGAGTGCATTATCTAGGAATGAACCTGGTAGAGCATCCCACACAAACGAATGCTCCACATGCGGGTTTCACATGCCACCAACTCCACATTCACAGGCAACTTCAGCGCCACAGCCGTTTTCAGATAGCCCTCCATGCAAAGGCTCTAGACGCAAATATTGGTGTGAGAGCTAATTCAATCAAGGAAACACTGCATGTTGGTGAAGGGCATATTGAAGAAGGATCAGCCGAGTGGTTCTTGTGGGAGAACAACTCCATTTGGCTCACTAACTTCACACACCATCAGGCTTCCAAGCAGCTCTCAAGGAAACTCAGTTTTCACACTCTATGCTTAGTGCCCTTTGAGTGCATTATCTAGGAATGAACCTGGTAGAGCATCCCACACAAACGAATGCTCCACATGCGGGTTTCACATGCCACCAACTCCACATTCACAGGCAACTTCAGCGCCACAGCCGTTTTCAGATAGCCCTCAATGCAAAGGCTCTAGTCGCAAATATTGGTGTGAGAGCTAATTCAATCAAGGAAACACTGCATGCTGGTGAAGGGCATATTGAAGAAGGATCAGCTGAGTGGTTCTTGTGGGAGAACAACTCCATTTGGCTCACTAACTTCACACACCATCAGGCTTCCAAGCAGCTCTCAAGGAAACTCAGTTTTCACACTCTATGCTTAGTGCCCTTTGAGTGCATTATCTAGGAATGAACCTGGTAGAACATGCCACACAAGCGAATGCTCCATATGCGGGTTTCACATGCCACCAACTCCACATTCACAGGCAACTTCAGCGCCACAGCCGTTTTCAGATAGCCCTCAATGCAAAGGCTCTAGACGCAAATATTGGTGTGAGAGCTAATTCAATCAAGGAAACACTGCATGTTGGTGAAGGGCATATTGAAGAAGGATCAGCCGAGTGGTTCTTGTGGGAGAACAACTCCATTTGGCTCACTAACTTCACACACCATCAGGCTTCCAAGCAGCTCTCAAGGAAACTCAGTTTTCACACTCTATGCTTAGTGCCCTTTGAGTGCATTATCTAGGAATGAACCTGGTAGAGCATCCCACACAAACGAATGCTCCACATGCGGGTTTCACATGCCACCAACTCCACATTCACAGGCAACTTCAGCGCCACAGCCGTTTTCAGATAGCCCTCAATGCAAAGGCTCTAGACGCAAATATTGGTGTGAGAGCTAATTCAATCAAGGAAACACTGCATGTTGGTGAAGGGCATATTGAAGAAGGATCAGCCGAGTGGTTCTTGTGGGAGAACAACTCCATTTGGCTCACTAACTTCACACACCATCAGGCTTCCAAGCAGCTCTCAAGGAAACTCAGTTTTCACACTCTATGCTTAGTGCCCTTTGAGTGCATTATCTAGGAATGAACCTGGTAGAGCATCCCACACAAACGAATGCTCCACATGCGGGTTTCACATGCCACCAACTCCACATTCACAGGCAACTTCAGCGCCACAGCCATTTTCAGATAGCCCTCAATGCAAAGGCTCTAGACGCAAATATTGGTGTGAGAGCTAATTCAATCAAGGAAACACTGCATGTTGGTGAAGGGCATATTGAAGAAGGATCAGCCGAGTGGTTCTTGTGGGAGAACAACTCCATTTGGCTCACTAACTTCACACACCATCAGGCTTCCAAGCAGCTCTCAAGGAAACTCAGTTTTCACACTCTATGCTTAGTGCCCTTTGAGTGCATTATCTAGGAATGAACCTGGTAGAGCATCCCACACAAACGAATGCTCCAAATGCGCGTTTCACATGCCACCAACTCCACATTCACAGGCAACTTCAGCGCCACAGCCGTTTTCAGATAGCCCTCAATGCAAAGGCTCTAGACGCAAATACTGGTGTGAGAGCTAATTCAATCAAGGAAACACTGCATGTTGGTGAAGGGCATATTGAAAAAGGATCAGCCAAGTGGTTCTTGTGGGAGAACAACTCCATTTGGCTCACTAACTTCACACACCATCAGGCTTCCAAGCAGCTCTCAAGGAAACCCAGTTTTCACACTCTATGCTTAGTGCCCTTTGAGTGCATTATCTAGGAATGAACCTGGTAGAGCATGCCACACAAGCGAATGCTCCACATGCGGGTTTCACATGCCACCAACTCCACATTCACAGGCAACTTCAGCGCCACAGCCGTTTTCAGATAGCCCTCAATGCAAAGGCTCTAGACGCAAATACTGGTGTGAGAGCTAATTCAATCAAGGAAACACTGCATGTTGGTGAAGGGCATATTGAAAAAGAATCAGCCAAGTGGTTCTTGTGGGAGAACAACTCCATTTGGCTCACTAACTTCACACACCATCAGGCTTCCAAGCAGCTCTCAAGGAAACTCAGTTTTCACACTCTATGCTTAGTGCCCTTTGAGTGCCTAGGAATGAAATGAAGCTTGGTGAGCATCCCACACAAACGAATGCTCCACATGCCGGGTTCACATGCCACCAACTCCACATTCTCAGGCAACTTCAGCGCCACAGCCGTTTTCAGATAGCCCTCAATGCAAAGGCTCTAGACGCAAATATTGGTGTGAGAGCTAATTCAATCAAGGAAACACTGCATGTTGGTGAAGGGCATATTGAAGAAGGATCAGCCGAGTGGTTCTTGTGGGAGAACAACTCCATTTGGCTCACTAACTTCACACACCATCAGGCTTCCAAGCAGCTCTCAAGGAAACCCAGTTTTCACACTCTATGCTTAGTGCCCTTTGAGTGCATTATCTAGGAATGAACCTGGTAGAGCATCCCACACAAACGAATGCTCCACATGCGGGTTTCACATGCCACCAACTCCACATTCACAGGCAACTTCAGCGCCAAACCCACTTTCAGATAGCCCTCAATGCAAAGGCTCTAGACGCAAATACTGGTGTGAGAGCTAATTCAATCAAGGAAACACTGCATGTTGGTGAAGGGCATATTGAAAAAGGATCAGCCAAGTGGTTCTTGTGGGAGAACAACTCCATTTGGCTCACT
This sequence comes from Ochotona princeps, assembly GCF_030435755.1. Taxonomy (NCBI): domain Eukaryota; kingdom Metazoa; phylum Chordata; class Mammalia; order Lagomorpha; family Ochotonidae; genus Ochotona; species Ochotona princeps. The sequence continues at coordinate 45,866 of NW_026701369.1, read as the reverse complement.
AAACCACACACCATCAGGCATCCAAGCAGCACTCAAGGAAACTCAGTTTTCACACTCTATGCTTAGTGCCCTTTGAGTGCATTATCTAGGAATGAACCTGGTAGAACATGCCACACAAGCGAATGCTCCACATGCGGGTTTCACATGCCACCAACTCCACATTGACAGGCAACTTCGGCGCCACAGCCGTTTTCAGATAGCCCTCAATGCAAAGTCTCTAGACGCAAATATTGGTGTGAGAGCTAATTAAATCAAGGAAACACTGCATGTTGGTGAAGGGCATATTGAAGAAGGATCAGCCGAGTGGTTCTTGTGGGAGAACAACTCCATTTGGCTCACTAACTTCACACACCATCAGGCTTCCAAGCAGCTCTCAAGGAAACTCAGTTTTCACACTCTATGCTTAGTGCCCTTTGAGTGCATTATCTAGAATTGAACCTGGTAGAGCATCCCACACAAACGAATGCTCCACATGCGGGTTTCACATGCCACCAACTCCACATTGACAGGCAACTTCAGCGCCACAGCCGTTTTCAGATAGCCCTCAATGCAAAGGCTCTAGACGCAAATACTGGTATGAGAGCTAATTCAATCAAGGAAACACTGCATGTTGGTGAAGGGCATATTGAAAAAGGATCAGCCAAGTGGTTCTTGTGGGAGAACAACTCCATTTGGCTCACTAACTTCACACACCATCAGGCTTCCAAGCAGCTCTCAAGGAAACTCAGTTTTCACACTCTATGCTTAGTGCCCTTTGAGTGCCTAGGACTGAAGTGAAGGTTGGTGAGCATCCCATACAAACGAATGCTCCACATGCCGGTTTCACATGCCACCAACTCCACATTCTCAGGCAACTTCAGCGCCACAGCCGTTTTCAGATAGCCCTCAATGCAAAGGCTCTAGACGCAAATACTGGTGTGAGAGCTAATTCAATCAAGGAAACACTGCATGTTGGTGAAGGGCATATTGAAGAAGGATCAGCCGAGTGGTTCTTGTGGGAGAACAACTCCATTTGGCTCACTAACTTCACACACCATCAGGCTTCCAAGCAGCTCTCAAGGAAACTCAGTTTTCACACTCTATGCTTAGTGCCCTTTGAGTGCATTATCTAGGAATGAACCTGGTAGAGCATCCCACACAAACGAATGCTCCACATGCGGGTTTCACATGCCACCAACTCCACATTCTCAGGCAACTTCAGCGCCACAGCCGTTTTCAGATAGCCCTCAATGCAAAGGCTCTAGACGCAAATACTGGTGTGAGAGCTAATTCAATCAAGGAAACACTGCATGTTGGTGAAGGGCATATTGAAAAAGGATCAGCCAAGTGGTTCTTGTGGGAGAACAACTCCATTTGGCTCACTAACTTCACACACCATCAGGCTTCCAAACAGCTCTCAAGGAAACTCAGTTTTCACAGTCTATGCTTAGTGCCCTTTGAGTGCATTATCTAGGAATGAACCTGGTAGAGCATCCCACACAAACGAATGCTCCACATGCGGGTTTCACATGCCACCAACTCCACATTCACAGGCAACTTCAGCGCCACAGCCGTTTTCAGATAGCCCTCAATGCAAAGGCTCTAGACGCAAATATTGGTGTGAGAGCTAATTCAATCAAGGAAACACTGCATGTTGGTGAAGGGCATATTGAAAAAGGATCATCCGAGTGGTTCTTGTGGGAGAACAACTCCATTTGGCTCACTAACTTCACACACCATCAGGCTTCCAAGCAGCTCTCAAGGAAACTCAGTTTTCACACTCTATGCTTAGTGCCCTTTGAGTGCCTAGGAATGAAATGAAGCTTGGTGAGCATCCCACACAAACGAATGCTCCACATGCCGGGTTCACATGCCACCAACTCCACATTCTCAGGCAACTTCAGCGCCACAGCCGTTTTCAGATAGCCCTCAATGCAAAGGCTCTAGACGCAAATATTGGTGTGAGAGCTAATTCAATCAAGGAAACACTGCATGTTGGTGAAGGGCATATTGAAGAAGGATCAGCCGAGTGGTTCTTGTGGGAGAACAACTCCATTTGGCTCACTAACTTCACACACCATCAGGCTTCCAAGCAGCTCTCAAGGAAACCCAGTTTTCACACTCTATGCTTAGTGCCCTTTGAGTGCATTATCTAGGAATGAACCTGGTAGAGCATCCCACACAAACGAATGCTCCACATGCGGGTTTCACATGCCACCAACTCCACATTCACAGGCAACTTCAGCGCCAAACCCACTTTCAGATAGCCCTCAATGCAAAGGCTCTAGACGCAAATACTGGTGTGAGAGCTAATTCAATCAAGGAAACACTGCATGTTGGTGAAGGGCATATTGAAAAAGGATCAGCCAAGTGGTTCTTGTGGGAGAACAACTCCATTTGGCTCACTAAACCACACACCATCAGGCATCCAAGCAGCACTCAAGGAAACTCAGTTTTCACACTCTATGCTTAGTGCCCTTTGAGTGCATTATCTAGGAATGAACCTGGTAGAACATGCCACACAAGCGAATGCTCCACATGCGGGTTTCACATGCCACCAACTCCACATTGACAGGCAACTTCGGCGCCACAGCCGTTTTCAGATAGCCCTCAATGCAAAGTCTCTAGACGCAAATATTGGTGTGAGAGCTAATTAAATCAAGGAAACACTGCATGTTGGTGAAGGGCATATTGAAGAAGGATCAGCCGAGTGGTTCTTGTGGGAGAACAACTCCATTTGGCTCACTAACTTCACACACCATCAGGCTTCCAAGCAGCTCTCAAGGAAACTCAGTTTTCACACTCTATGCTTAGTGCCCTTTGAGTGCATTATCTAGAATTGAACCTGGTAGAGCATGCCACACAAACGAATGCTCCACATGCGGGTTTCACATGCCACCAACTCCACATTCACAGGCAACTTCAGCGCCACAGCCGTTTTCAGATAGCCCTCAATGCAAAGGCTCTAGACGCAAATACTGGTATGAGAGCTAATTCAATCAAGGAAACACTGCATGTTGGTGAAGGGCATATTGAAAAAGGATCAGCCAAGTGGTTCTTGTGGGAGAACAACTCCATTTGGCTCACTAACTTCACACACCATCAGGCTTCCAAGCAGCTCTCAAGGAAACTCAGTTTTCACACTCTATGCTTAGTGCCCTTTGAGTGCCTAGGACTGAAGTGAAGGTTGGTGAGCATCCCATACAAACGAATGCTCCACATGCCGGTTTCACATGCCACCAACTCCACATTCTCAGGCAACTTCAGCGCCACAGCCGTTTTCAGATAGCCCTCAATGCAAAGGCTCTAGACGCAAATACTGGTGTGAGAGCTAATTCAATCAAGGAAACACTGCATGTTGGTGAAGGGCATATTGAAGAAGGATCAGCCGAGTGGTTCTTGTGGGAGAACAACTCCATTTGGCTCACTAACTTCACACACCATCAGGCTTCCAAGCAGCTCTCAAGGAAACTCAGTTTTCACACTCTATGCTTAGTGCCCTTTGAGTGCATTATCTAGGAATGAACCTGGTAGAGCATCCCACACAAACGAATGCTCCACATGCGGGTTTCACATGCCACCAACTCCACATTCTCAGGCAACTTCAGCGCCACAGCCGTTTTCAGATAGCCCTCAATGCAAAGGCTCTAGACGCAAATACTGGTGTGAGAGCTAATTCAATCAAGGAAACACTGCATGTTGGTGAAGGGCATATTGAAAAAGGATCAGCCAAGTGGTTCTTGTGGGAGAACAACTCCATTTGGCTCACTAACTTCACACACCATCAGGCTTCCAAACAGCTCTCAAGGAAACTCAGTTTTCACAGTCTATGCTTAGTGCCCTTTGAGTGCATTATCTAGGAATGAACCTGGTAGAGCATCCCACACAAACGAATGCTCCACATGCGGGTTTCACATGCCACCAACTCCACATTCACAGGCAACTTCAGCGCCACAGCCGTTTTCAGATAGCCCTCAATGCAAAGGCTCTAGACACAAATATTGGTGTGAGAGCTAATTCAATCAAGGAAACACTGCATGTTGGTGAAGGGCATATTGAAGAAGGATCATCCGAGTGGTTCTTGTGGGAGAACAACTCCATTTGGCTCACTAACTTCACACACCATCAGGCTTCCAAGCAGCTCTCAAGGAAACTCAGTTTTCACAGTCTATGCTTAGTGCCCTTTGAGTGCATTATCTAGGAATGAACCTGGTAGAGCATGCCACACAAACGAATGCTCCACATGCGGGTTTCACATGCCACCAACTCCACATTCACAGGCAACTTCAGCGCCACAGCCGTTTACAGATAGCCCTCAATGCAAAGGCTCTAGACGCAAATATTGGTGTGAGAGCTAATTCAAACAAGGAAACACTGCATGTTGGTGAAGGGCATATTGAAGAAGGATCAGCCGAGTGGTTCTTGTGGGAGAACAACTCCATTTGGCTCACTAACTTCACACACCATCAGGCTTCCAAGCAGCTCTCAAGGAAACTCAGTTTTCACACTCTATGCTTAGTGCCCTTTGAGTGCCTAGGACTGAAATGAAGCTGGTAGAGCATGCCACACAAACGAATGCTCCACATGCGGGTTTCACATGCCACCAACTCCACATTCTCAGGCAACTTCAGCGCCACAGCCGTTTTCAGATAGCCCTCAATGCAAAGGCTCTAGACGCAAATATTGGTGTGAGAGCTAATTCAATCAAGGAAACACTGCATGTTGGTGAAGGGCATATTGAAGAAGGATCAGCCGAGTGGTTCTTGTGGGAGAACAACTCCATTTGGCTCACTAACTTCACACACCATCAGGCTTCCAAGCAGCTCTCAAGGAAACTCAGTTTTCACACTCTATGCTTAGTGCCCTTTGAGTGCCTAGGACTGAAGTGAAGGTTGGTGAGCATCCCATACAAACGAATGCTCCACATGCCGGTTTCACATGCCACCAACTCCACATTCTCAGGCAACTTCAGCGCCACAGCCGTTTTCAGATAGCCCTCAATGCAAAGGCTCTAGACGCAAATACTGGTGTGAGAGCTAATTCAATCAAGGAAACACTGCATGTTGGTGAAGGGCATATTGAAGAAGGATCAGCCGAGTGGTTCTTGTGGGAGAACAACTCCATTTGGCTCACTAACTTCACACACCATCAGGCTTCCAAGCAGCTCTCAAGGAAACTCAGTTTTCACACTCTATGCTTAGTGCCCTTTGAGTGCATTATCTAGGAATGAACCTGGTAGAGCATCCCACACAAACGAATGCTCCACATGCGGGTTTCACATGCCACCAACTCCACATTGACAGGCAACTTCAGCGCCACAGCCGTTTTCAGATAGCCTTCAATGCAAAGGCTCTAGACGCAAATATTGGTATGAGAGCTAATTCAATCAAGGAAACACTGCATGTTGGTGAAGGGCATATTGAAGAAGGATCAGCCGAGTGGTTCTTGTGGGAGAACAACTCCATTTGGCTCACTAACTTCACACACCATCAGGCTTCCAAGCAGCTCTCAAGGAAACTCAGTTTTCACACTCTATGCTTAGTGCTTTTTGAGTGCCTAGGACTGAAATGAAGCTTGGTGAGCATCCCACACAAACGAATGCTCCACATGCGGGTTTCACATGCCACCAACTCCACATTCTCAGGCAACTTCAGCGCCATAGCTGTTTTCAGATAGCCCTCAATGCAAAGGCTCTAGACGCAAATATTGGTGTGAGAGCTAATTCAATCAAGGAAACACTGCATGTTGGTGAAGGGCATATTGAAGAAGGATCAGCCGAGTGGTTCTTGTGGGAGAACAACTCCATTTGGCTCACTAACTTCACACACCATCAGGCTTCCAAGCAGCTCTCAAGGAAACTCAGTTTTCACACTCTATGCTTAATGCCCTTTGAGTGCATTATCTAGGAATGAACCTGGTAGAGCATCCCACACAAACGAATGCTCCACATGCGGGTTTCACATGCCACCAACTCCACATTCTCAGGCAACTTCAGCGCCACAGCCGTTTTCAGATAGCCCTCAATGCAAAGGCTCTAGACGCAAATATTGGTGTGAGTGCTAATTCAATCAAGGAAACACTGCATGTTGGTGAAGGGCATATTGAAGAAGGATCAGCCGAGTGGTTCTTGTGGGAGAACAACTCCATTTGGCTCACTAACTTCACACACCATCAGGCTTCCAAGCAGCTCTCAAGGAAACTCAGTTTTCACACTCTATGCTTAGTGCCCTTTGAGTGCATTATCTAGGAATGAACCTGGTAGAGCATGCCACACAAACGAATGCTCCACATGCGGGTTTCACATGCCACCAACTCCACATTCACAGGCAACTTCAACGAAACAGCCGTTTTCAGATAGCCCTCAATGCAAAGGCTCTAGACGCAAATATTGGTGTGAGAGCTAATTCAATCAAGGAAACACTGCATGTTGGTGAAGGGCATATTGAAGAAGGATCAGCCGAGTGGTTCTTGTGGGAGAACAACTCCATTTGGCTCACTAACTTCACACACCATCAGGCTTCCAAGCAGCTCTCAAGGAAACTCAGTTTTCACACTCTATGCTTAGTGCCCTTTGAGTGCATTATCTAGGAATGAACCTGGTAGAGCATCCCACACAAACGAATGCTCCACATGCGGGTTTCACATGCCACCAACTCCACATTCACAGGCAACTTCAGCGCCACAGCCGTTTTCAGATAGCCCTCAATGCAAAGGCTCTAGACGCAAATATTGGTGTGAGAGCTAATTCAATCAAGGAAACACTGCATGTTGGTGAAGGGCATATTGAAGAAGGATCAGCCGAGTGGTTCTTGTGGGAGAACAACTCCATTTGGCTCACTAACTTCACACACCATCAGGCTTCCAAGCAGCTCTCAAGGAAACTCAGTTTTCACACTCTATGCTTAGTGCCCTTTGAGTGCATTATCTAGGAATGAACCTGGTAGAGCATCCCACACAAACGAATGCTCCACATGCGGGTTTCACATGCCACCAACTCCACATTCACAGGCAACTTCAGCGCCACAGCCGTTTTCAGATAGCCCTCAATGCAAAGGCTCTAGACGCAAATATTGGTGTGAGAGCTAATTCAATCAAGGAAACACTGCATGTTGGTGAAGGGCATATTGAAGAAGGATCAGCCGAGTGGTTCTTGTGGGAGAACAACTCCATTTGGCTCACTAACTTCACACACCATCAGGCTTCCAAGCAGCTCTCAAGGAAACTCAGTTTTCACACTCTATGCTTAGTGCCCTTTGAGTGCATTATCTAGGAATGAACCTGGTAGAGCATCCCACACAAACGAATGCTCCACATGCGGGTTTCACATGCCACCAACTCCACATTCACAGGCAACTTCAGCGCCACAGCCGTTTTCAGATAGCCCTCAATGCAAAGGCTCTAGACGCAAATATTGGTGTGAGAGCTAATTCAATCAAGGAAACACTGCATGTTGGTGAAGGGCATATTGAAGAAGGATCAGCCGAGTGGTTCTTGTGGGAGAACAACTCCATTTGGCTCACTAACTTCACACACCATCAGGCTTCCAAGGAGCTCTCAAGGAAACTCAGTTTTCACACTCTATGCTTAGTGCCCTTTGAGTGCATTATCTAGGAATGAACCTGGTAGAGCATCCCACACAAACGAATGCTCCAAATGCGCGTTTCACATGCCACCAACTCCACATTCACAGGCAACTTCAGCGCCACAGCCGTTTTCAGATAGCCCTCAATGCAAAGGCTCTAGACGCAAATACTGGTGTGAGAGCTAATTCAATCAAGGAAACACTGCATGTTGGTGAAGGGCATATTGAAAAAGGATCAGCCAAGTGGTTCTTGTGGGAGAACAACTCCATTTGGCTCACTAACTTCACACACCATCAGGCTTCCAAGCAGCTCTCAAGGAAACCCAGTTTTCACACTCTATGCTTAGTGCCCTTTGAGTGCATTATCTAGGAATGAACCTGGTAGAACATGCCACACAAGCGAATGCTCCACATGCGGGTTTCACATGCCACCAACTCCACATTCACAGGCAACTTCAGCGCCACAGCCGTTTTCAGATAGCCCTCAATGCAAAGGCTCTAGACGCAAATACTGGTGTGAGAGCTAATTCAATCAAGGAAACACTGCATGTTGGTGAAGGGCATATTGAAAAAGGATCAGCCGAGTGGTTCTTGTGGGAGAACAACTCCATTTGGCTCACTAACTTCACACACCATCAGGCTTCCAAGCAGCTCTCAAGGAAATTCAGTTTTCACACTCTATGCTTAGTGCCCTTTGAGTGCCTAGGACTGACATGAAGCTTGGTGAGCATCCCACACAAACGAATGCTCCACATGCGGGTTTCACATGCCACCAACTCCACATTCACAGGCAACTTCAGCGCCACAGCCGTTTTCAGATAGCCCTCAATGCAAAGGCTCTAGACGCAAATATTGGTGTGAGAGCTAATTCAATCAAGGAAACACTGCATGTTGGTGAAGGGCATATTGAAGAAGGATCAGCCGAGTGGTTCTTGTGGGAGAACAACTCCATTTGGCTCACTAACTTCACACACCATCAGGCTTCCAAGCAGCTCTCAAGGAAACTCAGTTTTCACACTCTATGTTTAGTGCCCTTTGAGTGCATTATCTAGGAATGAACCTGGTAGAGCATCCCACACAAACGAATATTCCACATGCGGGTTTCACATGCCACCAACTCCACATTCACAGGCAACTTCAGCGCCACAGCCGTTTTCAGATAGCCTTCAATGCAAAGGCTCTAGACGCAAATATTGGTGTGAGAGCTAATTCAATCAAGGAAACTCTACATGTCGGTGAAGGGCATATTGAAGAAGGATCAGCCGAGTGGTTCTTGTGGGAGAACAACTCCATTTGGCTCACTAACTTCACACACCATCAGGCATCCAAGCAGCTCTCAAGGAAATCAGTTTTCACACTCTATGCTTAGTGCCCTTTGAGTACCTAGGACTGAAATGAACCTGGTAGAGCATCCCACACAAACGAATGCTCCACATGCGGGTTTCACATGCCAGCAACTCCACATTCACAGGCAACTTCAGCGCCACAGCCGTTTTCAGTTAGCCCTCAATGCAAAGGCTCTAGACGCAAATATTGGTGTGAGAGCTAATTCAATCAAGGAAACACTGCATGTTGGTGAAGGGCATATTGAAGAAGGATCAGCCGAGTGGTTCTTGTGGGAGAACAACTCCATTTGGCTCACTAACTTCACACACCATCAGGCTTCCAAGCAGCTCTCAAGGAAACTCAGTTTTCACACTCTATGCTTAGTGCCCTTTGAGTGCCTAGGACTGAAATGAAGCTTGGTGAGCATCCCACACAAACGAATGCTCCACATGCGGGTTTCACATGCCACCAACTCCACATTCACAGGCAACTTCAGCGCCACAGCCGTTTTCAGATAGCCCTCAATGCAAAGGCTCTAGACGCAAATATTGGTGTGAGAGCTAATTCAATCAAGGAAACACTGCATGTTGGTGAAGGGCATATTGAAGAAGGATCAGCCGAGTGGTTCTTGTGGGAGAACAACTCCATTTGGCTCACTAACTTCACACACCATCAGGCTTCCAAGCAGCTCTCAAGGAAACTCACTTTTCACACTCTATGCTTAGTGCCCTTTGAGTGCCTAAGACTGAAATGAAGCTTGGTGAGCATCCCACACAAACGAATGCTCCACATGCGGGTTTCACATGCCACCAACTCCACATTCACAGGCAACTTCAGCACCACAGCCGTTTTCAGATAGCCCTCAATGCAAAGGCTCTAGACGCAAATATTGGTGTGAGAGCTAATTCAATCAAGGAAACACTGCATGTTGGTGAAGGGCATATTGAAGAAGGATCAGCCGAGTGGTTCTTGTGGGAGAACAACTCCATTTGGCTCACTAACTTCACACACCATCAGGCTTCCAAGCAGCTCTCAAGGAAACTCAGTTTTCACACTCTATGCTTAGTGCCCTTTGAGTACAAAGGACTGAAATGAACCTGGTAGAGCATCCCACACAAACGAATGCTCCACATGCGGGTTTCACATGCCACCAACTCCACATTCACAGGCAACTTCAGCAACACAGCCGTTTTCAGATAGCCCTCAATGCAAAGGCTCTAGACGCAAATATTGGTGTGAGAGCTAATTCAATCAAGGAAACACTGCATGTTGGTGAAGGGCATATTGAAGAAGGATCAGCCGAGTGGTTCTTGTGGGAGAACAACTCCATTTGGCTCACTAACTTCACACACCATCAGGCTTCCAAGCAGCTCTCAAGGAAACTCAGTTTTCACACTCTATGCTTAGTGCCCTTTGAGTGCCTAGGACTGAAATGATCCTGGTAGAGCATCCCACACAAACGAATGCTCCACATGCGGGTTTCACATGCCACCAACTCCACATTGACTGGCAACTTCAGCGCCACAGCCGTTTTCAGTTAGCCCTCAATGCAAAGGCTCTAGACGCAAATATTGGTGTGAGAGCTAATTCAATCAAGGAAACACTGCATGTTGGTGAAGGGCATATTGAAGAAGGATCAGCCGAGTGGTTCTTGTGGGAGAACAACTCCATTTGGCTCACTAACTTCACACACCATCAGGCTTCCAAGCAGCTCTCAAGGAAACTCAGTTTTCACAATCTATGCTTAGTGCCCTTTGAGTTCCTAGGACTGAAATGAAGCTTGGTCAGCATCCCACACAAACGAATGCTCCACATGCGGGTTTCACATGCCACCAACTCCACATTCACAGGCAACTTCAGCGCCACAGCCGTTTTCAGATAGCCCTCAATGCAAAGGCTCTAGACGCAAATATTGGTGTGAGAGCTAATTCAATCAAGGAAACACTGCATGTTGGTGAAGGGCATATTGAAGAAGGATCAGCCGAGTGGTTCTTGTCGGAGAACAACTCCATTTGGCTCACTAACTTCACACACCATCAGGCTTCCAAGCAGCTCTCAAGGAAACTCAGTTTTCACACTCTATGCTTAGTGCCCTTTGAGTGCATTATCTAGGAATGAACCTGGTAGAGCATCCCACACAAACGAATGCTCCACATGCGGGTTTCACATGCCACCAACTCCACATTCACAGGCAACTTCAGCGCCACAGCCGTTTTCAGATAGCCCTCAATGCAAAGGCTCTAGACGCAAATATTGGTGTGAGAGCTAATTCAATCAAGGAAACACTGCATGTTGGTGAAGGGCATATTGAAGAAGGATCAGCCGAGTGGTTCTTGTGGGAGAACAACTCCATTTGGCTCACTAACTTCACACACCATCAGGCTTCCAAGCAGCTCTCAAGGAAACTCAGTTTTCACACTCTATGCTTAGTGCCCTTTGAGTGCATTACCTAGGAATTAACCTGGTAGAGCATCCCACACAAACGAATGCTCCACATGCGGGTTTCACATGCCACCAACTCCACATTCACAGGCAACTTCAGCGCCACAGCCGTTTTCAGATAGCCCTCAATGCAAAGGCTCTAGATGCAAATATTGGTGTGAGAGCTAATTCAATCAAGGAAACACTGCATGTTGGTGAAGGGCATATTGAAGAAGGATCAGCCGAGTGGTTCTTGTGGGAGAACAACTCCATTTGGCTCACTAACTTCACACACCATCAGGCTTCCAAGCAGCTCTCAAGGAAACTCAGTTTTCACACTCTATGCTTAGTGCCCTATGAGTGCATTATCTAGGAATGATCCTGGTAGAGCATGCCACACAAACGAATGCTCCACATGCGGGTTTCACATGCCACCAACTCCACATTCACAGGCAACTTCAGCGCCACAGCCGTTTTCAGATAGCCCTCAATGCAAAGGCTCTAGACGCAAATATTGGTGTGAGAGCTAATTCAATCAAGGAAACACTGCATGTTGGTGAAGGGCATATTGAAGAAGGATCAGCCGAGTGGTTCTTGTGGGAGAACAACTCTATTTGGCTCACTAACTTCACACACCATCAGGCTTCCAAGCAGCTCTCAAGGAAACTCAGTTTTCACACTCTATGCTTAGTGCCCTTTGAGTGCCTAGGCCTGACATGAAGCTTGGTGAGCATCCCACACAAACGAATGCTCCACATGCGGGTTTCACATGCCACCAACTCCACATTCACAGGCAACTTCAGCGCCACAGCCGTTTTCAGATAGCCCTCAATGCAAAGGCTCTAGATGCAAATATTGGTGTGAGAGCTAATTCAATCAAGGAAACACTGCATGTTGGTGAAGGGCATATTGAAGAAGGATCAGCCGAGTGGTTCTTGTGGGAGAACAACTCCATTTGGCTCACTAACTTCACACACCATCAGGCTTCCAAGCAGCTCTCAAGGAAACTCAGTTTTCACACTCTATGCTTAGTGCCCTTTGAGTGCCGAGGACTGAAATGAAGCTTGGTGAGCATCCCACACAAACGAATGCTCCACATGCGGGTTTCACATGCCACCAACTCCACATTGACAGGCAACTTCAGAGCCACAGCCGTTTTCAGATAGCCCTCAATGCAAAGGCTCTAGACGCAAATATTGGTGTGAGAGCTAATTCAATCAAGGAAACACTGCATTTTGGTGAAGGGCATATTGAAGAAGGATCAGCCGAGTGGTTCTTGTGGGAGAACAACTCCATTTGGCTCACTAACTTCACACACCATCAGGCTTCCAAGCAGCTCTCAAGGAAACTCACTTTTCACACTCTATGCTTAGTGCCATTTGAGTGCCTAGGACTGAAATGAAGCTTGGTGAGCATCCCACACAAACGAATGCTCCACATGCGGGTTTCACATGCCACCAACTCCACATTCACAGGCAACTTCAGCAACACAGCCGTTTTCAGATAGCCCTCAATGCAAAGGCTCTAGACGCAAATATTGGTGTGAGAGCTAATTCAATCAAGGAAACACTGCATGTTGGTGAAGGGCATATTGAAGAAGGATCAGCCGAGTGGTTCTTGTGGGAGAACAACTCCATTTGGCTCACTAACTTCACACACCATCAGGCTTCCAAGCAGCTCTCAAGGAAACTCAGTTTTCACACTCTATGTTTAGTGCCCTTTGAGTGCATTATCTAGGAATGAACCTGGTAGAGCATCCCACACAAACGAATGCTCCACATGCGGGTTTCACATGCCACCAACTCCACATTCACAGGCAACTTCAGCGCCACAGCCGTTTTCAGATAGCCCTCAATGCAAAGGCTCTAGACGCAAATATTGGTGTGAGAGCTAATTCAATCAAGGAAACACTGCATGTTGGTGAAGGGCATATTGAAGAAGGATCGGCTGAGTGGTTTTTTGTGGGATAACAACTCCATTTGGCTCACTAACTTCACACACCATCAGGCTTCCAAGCAGCTCTCAAGGAAACTCAGTTTTCACACTCTATGCTTAGTGCCCTTTGAGTACAAAGGACTGAAATGAACCTGGTAGAGCATCCCACACAAACGAATGCTCCACATGCGGGTTTCACATGCCACCAACTCCACATTCACAGGCAACTTCAGCACCACAGCCGTTTTCAGATAGCCCTCAATGCAAAGGCTCTAGACACAAATATTGGTGTGAGAGCTAATTCAATCAAGGAAACACTGCATGTTGGTGAAGGGCATATTGAAGAAGGATCAGCCGAGTGGTTCTTGTGGGAGAACAACTCCATTTGGCTCACTAACTTCACACACCATCAGGCTTCCAAGCAGCTCTCAAGGAAACTCAGTTTTCACACTCTATGCTTAGTGCCCTTTGAGTGCATTATCTAGGAATGAACCTGGTAGAGCATCCCACACAAACGAATGCTCCACATGCGGGTTTTCACATGCCACCAACTCCACATTCACAGGCAACTTCAGCGCCACAGCCGTTTTCAGATAGCCCTCAATGCAAAGGCTCTAGACGCAAATATTGGTGTGAGAGCTAATTCAATCAAGGAAACTCTGCATGTCGGTGAAGGGCATATTGAAGAAGGATCAGCCGAGTGGTTCTTGTGGGAGAACAACTCCATTTGGCTCACTAACTTCACACACCATCAGGCATCCAAGCAGCTCTCAAGGAAACTCAGTTTTCACACTCTATGCTTAGTGCCCTTTGAGTGCCTAGGACTGAAATGATCCTGGTAGAGCATCCCACACAAACGAATGCTCGACATGCGGGTTTCACATGCCACCAACTCCACATTGACTGGCAACTTCAGCGCCACAGCCGTTTTCAGTTAGCCCTCAATGCAAAGGCTCTAGACGCAAATATTGGTGTGAGAGCTAATTCAATCAAGGAAACACTGCATGTTGGTGAAGGGCATATTGAAGAAGGATCAGCCGAGTGGTTCTTGTGGGAGAACAACTCCATTTGGCTCACTAACTTCACACACCATCAGGCTTCCAAGCAGCTCTCAAGGAAACTCACTTTTCACACTCTATGCTTAGTGCCCTTTGAGTGCCTAGGACTGAAATGAAGCTTGGTAGAGCATCCCACACAAACGAATGCTCCACATGCGGGTTTCACATGCCACCAACTCCACATTCACAGGCAACTTCAGCGCCACAGCCGTTTTCAGATAGCCCTCAATGCAAAGGCTCTAGACGCAAATATTGGTGTGAGAGCTAATTCAATCAAGGAAACACTGCATGTTGGTGAAGGGCATATTGAAGAAGGATCAGCCGAGTGGTTCTTGTGGGAGAACAACTCCATTTGGCTCACTAACTTCACACACCATCAGGCTTCCAAGCAGCTCTCAAGGAAACTCAGTTTTCACACTCTATGCTTAGTGCCCTTTGAGTGCCTGGGACTGAAATGAAGCTTGGTGAGCATCCCACACAAACGAATGCTCCACATGCGGGTTTCACATGCCACCAACTCCACATTCACAGGCAACTTCAGCGCCACAGCCGTTTTCAGATAGCCCTCAATGCAAAGGCTCTAGACGCAAATATTGGTGTGAGAGCTAATTCAATCAAGGAAACACTGCATGTTGGTGAAGGGCATATTGAAGAAGGATCATCCGAGTGGTTCTTGTGGGAGAACAACTCCATTTGGCTCACTAACTTCACACACCATCAGGCTTCCAAGCAGCTCTCAAGGAAACTCAGTTTTCACACTCTATGCTTAGTGCCCTTTGAGTGCATTATCTAGGAATGAACCTGGTAGAGCATCCCACACAAACGAATGCTCCACATGCGGGTTTCACATGCCACCAACTCCACATTCACAGGCAACTTCAGCGCCACAGCCGTTTTCAGATAGCCCTCAATGCAAAGGCTCTAGACGCAAATATTGGTGTGAGAGCTAATTCAATCAAGGAAACACTGCATGTTGGTGAAGGGCATATTGAAGAAGGATCAGCCGAGTGGTTCTTGTGGGAGAACAACTCCATTTGGCTCACTAACTTCACACACCATCAGGCTTCCAAGCAGCTCTCAAGGAAACTCAGTTTTCACACTCTATGCTTAGTGCCCTTTGAGTGCCTGGGACTGAAATGAAGCTTGGTGAGCATCCCACACAAACGAATGCTCCACATGCGGGTTTCACATGCCACCAACTCCACATTCACAGGCAACTTCAGCGCCACAGCCGTTTTCAGATAGCCCTCAATGCAAAGGCTCTAGACGCAAATATTGGTGTGAGAGCTAATTCAATCAAGGAAACACTGCATGTTGGTGAAGGGCATATTGAAGAAGGATCAGCCGAGTGGTTCTTGTGGGAGAACAACTCCATTTGGCTCACTAACTTCACACACCATCAGGCTTCCAAGCAGCTCTCAAGGAAACTCAGTTTTCACACTCTATGCTTAGTGCCCTTTGAGTGCATTATCTAGGAATGAACCTGGTAGAGCATCCCACACAAACGAATGCTCCACATGCGGGTTTCACATGCCACCAACTCCACATTCACAGGCAACTTCAGCGCCACAGCCGTTTTCAGATAGCCCTCAATGCAAAGGCTCTAGACGCAAATATTGGTGTGAGAGCTAATTCAATCAAGGAAACACTGCATGTTGGTGAAGGGCATATTGAAGAAGGATCAGCGAGTGGTTCTTGTGGGAGAACAACTCCATTTGGCTCACTAACTTCACACACCATCAGGCTTCCAAGCAGCTCTCAAGGAAACTCAGTTTTCACAGTCTATGCTTAGTGCCCTTTGAGTGCATTATCTAGGAATGAACCTGGTAGAGCATCCCACACAAACGAATGCTCCACATGCGGGTTTCACATGCCACCAACTCCACATTCACAGGCAACTTCAGCGCCACAGCCGTTTTCAGATAGCCCTCAATGCAAAGGCTCTAGACGCAAATATTGGTGTGAGAGCTAATTCAATCAAGGAAACACTGCATGTTGGTGAAGGGAATATTGAAGAAGGATCAGCCGAGTGGTTCTTGTGGGAGAACAACTCCATTTGGCTCACTAACTTCACACACCATCAGGCTTCCAAGCAGCTCTCAAGGAAACTCACTTTTCACACTCTATGCTTAGTGCCCTTTGAGTGCCTAGGACTGAAATGAAGCTTGGTAGAGCATCCCACACAAACGAATGCTCCACATGCGGGTTTCACATGCCACCAACTCCACATTCACAGGCAACTTCAGCGCCACAGCCGTTTTCAGATAGCCCTCAATGCAAAGGCTCTAGACGCAAATATTGGTGTGAGAGCTAATTCAATCAAGGAAACACTGCATGTTGGTGAAGGGCATATTGAAGAAGGATCAGCCGAGTGGTTCTTGTGGGAGAACAACTCCATTTGGCTCACTAACTTCACACACCATCAGGCTTCCAAGCAGCTCTCAAGGAAACTCAGTTTTCACACTCTATGCTTAGTGCCCTTTGAGTGCCTGGGACTGAAATGAAGCTTGGTGAGCATCCCACACAAACGAATGCTCCACATGCGGGTTTCACATGCCACCAACTCCACATTCACAGGCAACTTCAGCGCCACAGCCGTTTTCAGATAGCCCTCAATGCAAAGGCTCTAGACGCAAATATTGGTGTGAGAGCTAATTCAATCAAGGAAACACTGCATGTTGGTGAAGGGCATATTGAAGAAGGATCAGCCGAGTGGTTCTTGTGGGAGAACAACTCCATTTGGCTCACTAACTTCACACACCATCAGGCTTCCAAGCAGCTCTCAAGGAAACTCACTTTTCACACTCTATGCTTAGTGCCCTTTGAGTGCATTATCTAGGAATGAACCTGGTAGAGCATCCCACACAAACGAATGCTCCACATGCGGGTTTCACATGCCACCAACTCCACATTCACAGGCAACTTCAGCGCCACAGCCGTTTTCAGATAGCCCTCAATGCAAAGGCTCTAGACGCAAATATTGGTGTGAGAGCTAATTCAATCAAGGAAACACTGCATGTTGGTGAAGGGCATATTGAAGAAGGATCAGCCGAGTGGTTCTTGTGGGAGAACAACTCCATTTGGCTCACTAACTTCACACACCATCAGGCTTCCAAGCAGCTCTCAAGGAAACTCAGTTTTCACACTCTATGCTTAGTGCCCTTTGAGTGCATTATCTAGGAATGAACCTGGTAGAGCATCCCACACAAACGAATGCTCCACATGCGGGTTTCACATGCCACCAACTCCACATTCACAGGCAACTTCAGCGCCACAGCCGTTTTCAGATAGCCCTCAATGCAAAGGCTCTAGACGCAAATATTGGTGTGAGAGCTAATTCAATCAAGGAAACACTGCATGTTGGTGAAGGGCATATTGAAGAAGGATCAGCGAGTGGTTCTTGTGGGAGAACAACTCCATTTGGCTCACTAACTTCACACACCATCAGGCTTCCAAGCAGCTCTCAAGGAAACTCAGTTTTCACACTCTATGCTTAGTGCCCTTTGAGTGCATTATCTAGGAATGAACCTGGTAGAGCATCCCACACAAACGAATGCTCCACATGCGGGTTTCACATGCCACCAACTCCACATTCACAGGCAACTTCAGCGCCACAGCCGTTTTCAGATAGCCCTCAATGCAAAGGCTCTAGACGCAAATATTGGTGTGAGAGCTAATTCAATCAAGGAAACACTGCATGTTGGTGAAGGGCATATTGAAGAAGGATCAGCCGAGTGGTTCTTGTGGGAGAACAACTCCATTTGGCTCACTAACTTCACACACCATCAGGCTTCCAAGCAGCTCTCAAGGAAACTCACTTTTCACACTCTATGCTTAGTGCCCTTTGAGTGCCTAGGACTGAAATGAAGCTTGGTAGAGCATCCCACACAAACGAATGCTCCACATGCGGGTTTCACATGCCACCAACTCCACATTCACAGGCAACTTCAGCGCCACAGCCGTTTTCAGATAGCCCTCAATGCAAAGGCTCTAGACGCAAATATTGGTGTGAGAGCTAATTCAATCAAGGAAACACTGCATGTTGGTGAAGGGCATATTGAAGAAGGATCAGCCGAGTGGTTCTTGTGGGAGAACAACTCCATTTGGCTCACTAACTTCACACACCATCAGGCTTCCAAGCAGCTCTCAAGGAAACTCAGTTTTCACACTCTATGCTTAGTGCCCTTTGAGTGCCTGGGACTGAAATGAAGCTTGGTGAGCATCCCACACAAACGAATGCTCCACATGCGGGTTTCACATGCCACCAACTCCACATTCACAGGCAACTTCAGCGCCACAGCCGTTTTCAGATAGCCCTCAATGCAAAGGCTCTAGACGCAAATATTGGTGTGAGAGCTAATTCAATCAAGGAAACACTGCATGTTGGTGAAGGGCATATTGAAGAAGGATCAGCCGAGTGGTTCTTGTCGGAGAACAACTCCATTTGGCTCACTAACTTCACACACCATCAGGCTTCCAAGCAGCTCTCAAGGAAACTCAGTTTTCACACTCTATGCTTAGTGCCCTTTGAGTGCATTATCTAGGAATGAACCTGGTAGAGCATCCCACACAAACGAATGCTCCACATGCGGGTTTCACATGCCACCAACTCCACATTCACAGGCAACTTCAGCGCCACAGCCGTTTTCAGATAGCCCTCAATGCAAAGGCTCTAGACGCAAATATTGGTGTGAGAGCTAATTCAATCAAGGAAACACTGCATGTTGGTGAAGGGCATATTGAAGAAGGATCAGCCGAGTGGTTCTTGTGGGAGAACAACTCCATTTGGCTCACTAACTTCACACACCATCAGGCTTCCAAGCAGCTCTCAAGGAAACTCAGTTTTCACACTCTATGCTTAGTGCCCTTTGAGTGCCTGGGACTGAAATGAAGCTTGGTGAGCATCCCACACAAACGAATGCTCCACATGCGGGTTTCACATGCCACCAACTCCACATTCACAGGCAACTTCAGCGCCACAGCCGTTTTCAGATAGCCCTCAATGCAAAGGCTCTAGACGCAAATATTGGTGTGAGAGCTAATTCAATCAAGGAAACACTGCATGTTGGTGAAGGGCATATTGAAGAAGGATCAGCCGAGTGGTTCTTGTGGGAGAACAACTCCATTTGGCTCACTAACTTCACACACCATCAGGCTTCCAAGCAGCTCTCAAGGAAACTCAGTTTTCACACTCTATGCTTAGTGCCCTTTGAGTGCATTATCTAGGAATGAACCTGGTAGAGCATCCCACACAAACGAATGCTCCACATGCGGGTTTCACATGCCACCAACTCCACATTCACAGGCAACTTCAGCGCCACAGCCGTTTTCAGATAGCCCTCAATGCAAAGGCTCTAGACGCAAATATTGGTGTGAGAGCTAATTCAATCAAGGAAACACTGCATGTTGGTGAAGGGCATATTGAAGAAGGATCAGCCGAGTGGTTCTTGTGGGAGAACAACTCCATTTGGCTCACTAACTTCACACACCATCAGGCTTCCAAGCAGCTCTCAAGGAAACTCAGTTTTCACACTCTATGCTTAGTGCCCTTTGAGTGCATTATCTAGGAATGAACCTGGTAGAGCATCCCACACAAACGAATGCTCCACATGCGGGTTTCACATGCCACCAACTCCACATTCACAGGCAACTTCAGCGCCACAGCCGTTTTCAGATAGCCCTCAATGCAAAGGCTCTAGACGTAAATATTGGTGTGAGAGCTAATTCAATCAAGGAAACACTGCATGTTGGTGAAGGGCATATTGAAGAAGGATCAGCCGAGTGGTTCTTGTGGGAGAACAACTCCATTTGGCTCACTAACTTCACACACCATCAGGCTTCCAAGCAGCTCTCAAGGAAACTCAGTTTTCACACTCTATGCTTAGTGCCCTTTGAGTGCCTAGGACTGAAATGAAGCTTGGTGAGCATCCCACACAAACGAATGCTCCACATGCGGGTTTCACATGCCACCAACTCCACATTCACAGGCAACTTCAGCGCCACAGCCGTTTTCAGATAGCCCTCAATGCAAAGGCTCTAGACGCAAATATTGGTGTGAGAGCTAATTCAATCAAGGAAACACTGCATGTTGGTGAAGGGCATATTGAAGAAGGATCAGCCGAGTGGTTCTTGTGGGAGAACAACTCCATTTGGCTCACTAACTTCACACACCATCAGGCTTCCAAGCAGCTCTCAAGGAAACTCAGTTTTCACACTCTATGCTTAGTGCCCTTTGAGTGCATTATCTAGGAATGAACCTGGTAGAGCATCCCACACAAACGAATGCTCCACATGCGGGTTTCACATGCCACCAACTCCACATTGACAGGCAACTTCAGCGCCACAGCCGTTTTCAGATAGCCCTCAATGCAAAGGCTCTAGACACAAATATTGGTGTGAGAGCTAATTCAATCAAGGAAACACTGCATGTTGGTGAAGGGCATATTGAAGAAGGATCAGCCAAGTGGTTCTTGTGGGAGAACAACTCCATTTGGCTCACTAACTTCACACACCATCAGGCTTCCAAGCAGCTCTCAAGGAAGCTCAGTTTTCACACTCTATGCTTAGTGCCCTTTGACTACATTATCTAGGAATGAACCTGGTAGAGCATCCCACACAAACGAATGCTCCACATGCGGGTTTCACATGCCACCAACTCCACATTCACAGGCAACTTCAGCGCCACAGCCATTTTCAGATAGCCCTCAATGCAAAGGCTCTAGACGCAAATATTGGTGTGAGAGCTAATTCAATCAAGGAAACACTGCATGTTGGTGAAGGGCATATTGAATAAGGATCAGCCGAGTGGTTCTTGTGGGAGAACAACTCCATTTTGCTCACTAACTTCACACACCATCAGGCTTCCAAGCAGCTCTCAAGGAAACTCAGTTTTCACACTCTATGCTTAGTGCCTTTTGAGTGCCGAGGACTGAAATTAAGCTGGAAGACCATCCCACACAAACGAATGCTCCACATGCGGGTTTCACATGCCACCAACTCCACATTCACAGGAAACTTCAGCGCCACAGCCGTTTTCAGATAGCCCTCAATGCAAAGGCTCTAGACGCAAATATTGGTGTGAGAGCTAATTCAATCAAGGAAACACTGCATGTTGGTGAAGGGCATATTGAAGAAGGATCAGCCGAGTGGTTCTTGTGGGAGAACAACTCCATTTGGCTCACTAACTTCACACACCATCAGGCTTCCAAGCAGCTCTCAAGGAAACTCAGTTTGCACACTCTATGCTTAGTGCCCTTTGAGTGCATTATCTAGGAATGAACCTGGTAGAGCATCCCACACTAACGAATGCTCCACATGCGGGTTTCACATGCCACCAACTCCACATTCACAGGCAACTTCAGCGCCACAGCCATTTTCAGATAGCCCTCAATTCAAAGGCTCTAGACACAAATATTGGTGTGAGAGCTAATTCAATCAAGGAAACACTGCATGTTGGTGAAGGGCATATTGAAGAAGGATCAGCCGAGTGGTTCTTGTGGGAGAACAACTCCATTTGGCTCACTAACTTCACACACCATCAGGCTTCCAAGCAGCTCTCAAGGAAACTCAGTTTTCACACTCTATGCTTAGTGCCCTTTGAGTGCATTATCTAGGAATGAACCTGGTAGAGCATCCCACACAAACGAATGCTCCACATGCGGGTTTCACATGCCACCAACTCCTCATTCTCACGCAACTTCAGCGCCACAGCCGTTTTCAGATAGCCCTCAATGTAAAGGCTCTAGACACAAATATTGGTGTGAGAGCTAATTCAATCAAGGAAACACTGCATGTTGGTGAAGGGCATATTGAAGAAGGATCAGCCGAGTGGTTCTTGTGGGAGAACAACTCCATTTGGCTCACTAACTTCACACACCATCAGGCTTCCAAGCAGCTCTCAAGGAAACTCAGTTTTCACACTCTATGTTTAGTGCCCTTTGAGTGCATTATCTAGGAATGAACCTGGTAGAGCATCCCACACAAACGAATGCTCCACATGCGGGTTTCACATGCCACCAACTCCACATTCGCAGGCAACTTCAGCGCCACAGCCGTTTTCAGATAGCCCTCAATGCAAAGGCTCTAGACGCAAATATTGGTGTGAGAGCTAATTCAATCAAGGAAACACTGCATGTTGGTGAAGGGCATATTGAAGAAGGATCAGCCGAGTGGTTCTTGTGGGAGAACAACTCCATTTGGCTCACTAACTTCACACACCATCAGGCTTCCAAGCAGCTCTCAAGGAAACTCAGTTTTCAGACTCCATGCTTAGTGCCCTTTGAGTGCATTATCTAGGAATGAACCTGGTAGAGCATCCCACACAAACGAATGCTCCACATGCGGGTTTCACATGCCACCAACTCCACATTCTCAGGCAACTTCAGCGCCACAGCCGTTTTCAGATAGCCCTCAATGCAAAGGCTCTAGACGCAAATATTGGTGTGAGAGCTAATTCAATCAAGGAAACACTGCATGTTGGTGAAGGGCATATTGAAGAAGGATCAGCCGAGTGGTTCTTGTGGGAGAACAACTCCATTTGGCTCACTAACTTCACACACCATCAGGCTTCCAAGCAGCTCTCAAGGAAACTCAGTTTTCACACTCTATGCTTAGTGCCCTTTGAGTGCATTATCTAGGAATGAACCTGGTAGAGCATCCCACACAAACGAATGCTCCACATGCGGGTTTCACATGCCACCAACTCCACATTGACAGGCAACTTCAGCGCCACAGCCGTTTTCAGATAGCCCTCAATGCAAAGGCTCTAGACACAAATATTGGTGTGAGAGGTAATTCAATCAAGGAAACACTGCATGTTGGTGAAGGGCATATTGAAGAAGGATCATCCGAGTGGTTCTTGTGGGAGAACAACTCCATTTGGCTCACTAACTTCACACACCATCAGGCTTCCAAGCAGCTCTCAAGGAAGCTCAGTTTTCACACTCTATGCTTAGTGCCCTTTGAGTGCATTATCTAGGAATGAACCTGGTAGAGCATCCCACACAAACGAATGCTCCACATGCGGGTTTCACATGCCACCAACTCCACATTCTCAGGCAACTTCAGCGCCACAGCCGTTTTCAGATAGCCCTCAATGCAAAGGCTCTAGACGCAAATATTGGTGTGAGAGCTAATTCAATCAAGGAAACACTGCATGTTGGTGAAGGGCATATTGAAGAAGGATCAGCCGAGTGGTTCTTGTGGGAGAACAACTCCATTTGGCTCACTAACTTCACACACCATCAGGCTTCCAAGCAGCTCTCAAGGAAACTCAGTTTTCACACTCCATGCTTAGTGCCTTTTGAGTGCCTAGGACTGAAATTAAGCTGGAAGACCATCCCACACAAACGAATGCTCCACATGCGGGTTTCACATGCCACCAACTCCACATTCACAGGCAACTTCAGTGCCACAGCCGTTTTCAGATAGCCCTCAATGCAAAGGCTCTAGATGCAAATATTGGTGTGAGAGCTAATTCAATCAAGGAAACACTGCATGTTGGTGAAGGGCATATTGAAGAAGGATCAGCCGAGTGGTTCTTGTGATAGAACAACTCCATTTGACTCACTAACTTCACACACCATCAGGCTTCCAAGCAGCTCTCAAGGAAACTCAGTTTGCACACTCTATGCTTAGTGCCCTTTGAGTGCATTATCTAGGAATGAACCTGGTAGAGCATCCCACACAAACGAATGCTCCACATGCGGGTTTCACATGCCACCAACTCCACATTCACAGGCAACTTCAGCGCCACAGCCGTTTTCAGATAGCCCTCAATGCAAAGGCTCTAGACGCAAATATTGGTGTGAGAGCTAATTCAATCAAGGAAACACTGCATGTTGGTGAAGGGCATATTGAAGAAGGATCAGCCAATTGGTTCTTGTGAAAGAACAACTCCATTTCGCTCACTAACTTCACACACCATCAGGCTTCCAAGCAGCTCTCAAGGAAACTCAGTTTTCAGACTCCATGCTTAGTGCCCTTTGAGTGCATTATCTAGGACTGAACCTGGTAGAGCATCCCACACAAACGAATGCTCCACATGCGGGTTTCACATGCCACCAACTCCACATTCTCAGGCAACTTCAGCGCCACAGCCGTTTTCAGATAGCCCTCAATGCAAAGGCTCTAGACGCAAATATTGGTGTGAGAGCTAATTCAATCAAGGAAACACTGCATGTTGGTGAAGGGCATATTGAAGAAGGATCAGCCGAGTGGTTCTTGTGGGAGAACAACTCCATTTGGCTCACTAACTTCACACACCATCAGGCTTCCAAGCAGCTCTCAAGGAAACTCAGTTTTCACACTCTATGCTTAGTGCCCTTTGAGTGCATTATCTAGGAATGAACCTGGTAGAGCATCCCACACAAACGAATGCTCCACATGCGGGTTTCACATGCCACCTACTCCACATTCTCAGGCTACTTCAGCTTCACAGCCGTTTTCAGATAGCCCTCAATGCAAAGGCTCTAGACGCAAATATTGGTGTGAGAGCTAATTCAATCAAGGAAACACTGCATGTTGGTGAAGGGCATATTGAAGAAGAATCAGCCGAGTGGTTCTTGTGGGAGAACAACTCCATTTGGCTCACTAACTTCACACACCATCAGGCTTCCAAGCAGCTCTCAAGGAAACTCAGTTTTCACACTCTATGCTTAGTGCCCTTTGAGTGCATTATCTAGGAATGAACCTGGTAGAGCATCCCACACAAACGAATGCTCCACATGCGGGTTTCACATGCCACCAACTCCACATTCACAGGCAACTTCAGCGCCACAGCCCTTTTCAGATAGCCCTCAATGCAAAGGCTCTAGACACAAATATTGGTGTGAGAGCTAATTCAATCAAGGAAACACTGCATGTTGGTGAAGGGCATATTGAAGAAGGATCAGCCGAGTGGTTCTTGTGGGAGAACAACTCCATTTGGCTCACTAACTTCACACACCATCAGGCTTCCAAGCAGCTCTCAAGGAAACTCAGTTTTCAGACTCCATGCTTAGTGCCCTTTGAGTGCATTATCTAGGACTGAACCTGGTAGAGCATCCCACACAAACGAATGCTCCACATGCGGGTTTCACATGCCACCAACTCCACATTCACAGGCAACTTCAGCGCCACAGCCGTTTTCAGATAGCCCTCAATGCAAAGGCTCTAGACGCAAATATTGGTGTGAGAGCTAATTCAATCAAGGAAACACTGCATGTTGGTGAAGGGCATATTGAAGAAGGATCAGCCGAGTGGTTCTTGTGGGAGAACAACTCCATTTGGCTCACTAACTTCACACACCATCAGGCTTCCAAGCAGCTCTCAAGGAAACTCAGTTTTCACACTCTATGCTTAGTGCCCTTTGAGTGCATTATCTAGGAATGAACCTGGTAGAGCATCCCACACAAACGAATGCTCCACATGCGGGTTTCACATGCCACCAACTCCACATTCACAGGCAACTTCAGCGCCACAGCCGTTTTCAGATAGCCCTCAATGCAAAGGCTCTAGACGCAAATATTGGTGTGAGAGCTAATTCAATCAAGGAAACACTGCATGTTGGTGAAGGGCATATTGAAGAAGGATCAGCGAGTGGTTCTTGTGGGAGAACAACTCCATTTGGCTCACTAACTTCACACACCATCAGGCTTCCAAGCAGCTCTCAAGGAAACTCAGTTTTCACAGTCTATGCTTAGTGCCCTTTGAGTGCATTATCTAGGAATGAACCTGGTAGAGCATCCCACACAAACGAATGCTCCACATGCGGGTTTCACATGCCACCAACTCCACATTCACAGGCAACTTCAGCGCCACAGCCGTTTTCAGATAGCCCTCAATGCAAAGGCTCTAGACGCAAATATTGGTGTGAGAGCTAATTCAATCAAGGAAACACTGCATGTTGGTGAAGGGAATATTGAAGAAGGATCAGCCGAGTGGTTCTTGTGGGAGAACAACTCCATTTGGCTCACTAACTTCACACACCATCAGGCTTCCAAGCAGCTCTCAAGGAAACTCACTTTTCACACTCTATGCTTAGTGCCCTTTGAGTGCCTAGGACTGAAATGAAGCTTGGTAGAGCATCCCACACAAACGAATGCTCCACATGCGGGTTTCACATGCCACCAACTCCACATTCACAGGCAACTTCAGCGCCACAGCCGTTTTCAGATAGCCCTCAATGCAAAGGCTCTAGACGCAAATATTGGTGTGAGAGCTAATTCAATCAAGGAAACACTGCATGTTGGTGAAGGGCATATTGAAGAAGGATCAGCCGAGTGGTTCTTGTGGGAGAACAACTCCATTTGGCTCACTAACTTCACACACCATCAGGCTTCCAAGCAGCTCTCAAGGAAACTCAGTTTTCACACTCTATGCTTAGTGCCCTTTGAGTGCCTGGGACTGAAATGAAGCTTGGTGAGCATCCCACACAAACGAATGCTCCACATGCGGGTTTCACATGCCACCAACTCCACATTCACAGGCAACTTCAGCGCCACAGCCGTTTTCAGATAGCCCTCAATGCAAAGGCTCTAGACGCAAATATTGGTGTGAGAGCTAATTCAATCAAGGAAACACTGCATGTTGGTGAAGGGCATATTGAAGAAGGATCAGCCGAGTGGTTCTTGTGGGAGAACAACTCCATTTGGCTCACTAACTTCACACACCATCAGGCTTCCAAGCAGCTCTCAAGGAAACTCAGTTTTCACACTCTATGCTTAGTGCCCTTTGAGTGCATTATCTAGGAATGAACCTGGTAGAGCATCCCACACAAACGAATGCTCCACATGCGGGTTTCACATGCCACCAACTCCACATTCACAGGCAACTTCAGCGCCACAGCCGTTTTCAGATAGCCCTCAATGCAAAGGCTCTAGACGCAAATATTGGTGTGAGAGCTAATTCAATCAAGGAAACACTGCATGTTGGTGAAGGGCATATTGAAGAAGGATCAGCCGAGTGGTTCTTGTGGGAGAACAACTCCATTTGGCTCACTAACTTCACACACCATCAGGCTTCCAAGCAGCTCTCAAGGAAACTCAGTTTTCACACTCTATGCTTAGTGCCCTTTGAGTGCATTATCTAGGAATGAACCTGGTAGAGCATCCCACACAAACGAATGCTCCACATGCGGGTTTCACATGCCACCAACTCCACATTCACAGGCAACTTCAGCGCCACAGCCGTTTTCAGATAGCCCTCAATGCAAAGGCTCTAGACGCAAATATTGGTGTGAGAGCTAATTCAATCAAGGAAACACTGCATGTTGGTGAAGGGCATATTGAAGAAGGATCAGCGAGTGGTTCTTGTGGGAGAACAACTCCATTTGGCTCACTAACTTCACACACCATCAGGCTTCCAAGCAGCTCTCAAGGAAACTCAGTTTTCACACTCTATGCTTAGTGCCCTTTGAGTGCATTATCTAGGAATGAACCTGGTAGAGCATCCCACACAAACGAATGCTCCACATGCGGGTTTCACATGCCACCAACTCCACATTCACAGGCAACTTCAGCGCCACAGCCGTTTTCAGATAGCCCTCAATGCAAAGGCTCTAGACGCAAATATTGGTGTGAGAGCTAATTCAATCAAGGAAACACTGCATGTTGGTGAAGGGCATATTGAAGAAGGATCAGCCGAGTGGTTCTTGTGGGAGAACAACTCCATTTGGCTCACTAACTTCACACACCATCAGGCTTCCAAGCAGCTCTCAAGGAAACTCACTTTTCACACTCTATGCTTAGTGCCCTTTGAGTGCCTAGGACTGAAATGAAGCTTGGTAGAGCATCCCACACAAACGAATGCTCCACATGCGGGTTTCACATGCCACCAACTCCACATTCACAGGCAACTTCAGCGCCACAGCCGTTTTCAGATAGCCCTCAATGCAAAGGCTCTAGACGCAAATATTGGTGTGAGAGCTAATTCAATCAAGGAAACACTGCATGTTGGTGAAGGGCATATTGAAGAAGGATCAGCCGAGTGGTTCTTGTGGGAGAACAACTCCATTTGGCTCACTAACTTCACACACCATCAGGCTTCCAAGCAGCTCTCAAGGAAACTCAGTTTTCACACTCTATGCTTAGTGCCCTTTGAGTGCCTGGGACTGAAATGAAGCTTGGTGAGCATCCCACACAAACGAATGCTCCACATGCGGGTTTCACATGCCACCAACTCCACATTCACAGGCAACTTCAGCGCCACAGCCGTTTTCAGATAGCCCTCAATGCAAAGGCTCTAGACGCAAATATTGGTGTGAGAGCTAATTCAATCAAGGAAACACTGCATGTTGGTGAAGGGCATATTGAAGAAGGATCAGCCGAGTGGTTCTTGTCGGAGAACAACTCCATTTGGCTCACTAACTTCACACACCATCAGGCTTCCAAGCAGCTCTCAAGGAAACTCAGTTTTCACACTCTATGCTTAGTGCCCTTTGAGTGCATTATCTAGGAATGAACCTGGTAGAGCATCCCACACAAACGAATGCTCCACATGCGGGTTTCACATGCCACCAACTCCACATTCACAGGCAACTTCAGCGCCACAGCCGTTTTCAGATAGCCCTCAATGCAAAGGCTCTAGACGCAAATATTGGTGTGAGAGCTAATTCAATCAAGGAAACACTGCATGTTGGTGAAGGGCATATTGAAGAAGGATCAGCCGAGTGGTTCTTGTGGGAGAACAACTCCATTTGGCTCACTAACTTCACACACCATCAGGCTTCCAAGCAGCTCTCAAGGAAACTCAGTTTTCACACTCTATGCTTAGTGCCCTTTGAGTGCCTGGGACTGAAATGAAGCTTGGTGAGCATCCCACACAAACGAATGCTCCACATGCGGGTTTCACATGCCACCAACTCCACATTCACAGGCAACTTCAGCGCCACAGCCGTTTTCAGATAGCCCTCAATGCAAAGGCTCTAGACGCAAATATTGGTGTGAGAGCTAATTCAATCAAGGAAACACTGCATGTTGGTGAAGGGCATATTGAAGAAGGATCAGCCGAGTGGTTCTTGTGGGAGAACAACTCCATTTGGCTCACTAACTTCACACACCATCAGGCTTCCAAGCAGCTCTCAAGGAAACTCAGTTTTCACACTCTATGCTTAGTGCCCTTTGAGTGCATTATCTAGGAATGAACCTGGTAGAGCATCCCACACAAACGAATGCTCCACATGCGGGTTTCACATGCCACCAACTCCACATTCACAGGCAACTTCAGCGCCACAGCCGTTTTCAGATAGCCCTCAATGCAAAGGCTCTAGACGCAAATATTGGTGTGAGAGCTAATTCAATCAAGGAAACACTGCATGTTGGTGAAGGGCATATTGAAGAAGGATCAGCCGAGTGGTTCTTGTGGGAGAACAACTCCATTTGGCTCACTAACTTCACACACCATCAGGCTTCCAAGCAGCTCTCAAGGAAACTCAGTTTTCACACTCTATGCTTAGTGCCCTTTGAGTGCATTATCTAGGAATGAACCTGGTAGAGCATCCCACACAAACGAATGCTCCACATGCGGGTTTCACATGCCACCAACTCCACATTCACAGGCAACTTCAGCGCCACAGCCGTTTTCAGATAGCCCTCAATGCAAAGGCTCTAGACGTAAATATTGGTGTGAGAGCTAATTCAATCAAGGAAACACTGCATGTTGGTGAAGGGCATATTGAAGAAGGATCAGCCGAGTGGTTCTTGTGGGAGAACAACTCCATTTGGCTCACTAACTTCACACACCATCAGGCTTCCAAGCAGCTCTCAAGGAAACTCAGTTTTCACACTCTATGCTTAGTGCCCTTTGAGTGCCTAGGACTGAAATGAAGCTTGGTGAGCATCCCACACAAACGAATGCTCCACATGCGGGTTTCACATGCCACCAACTCCACATTCACAGGCAACTTCAGCGCCACAGCCGTTTTCAGATAGCCCTCAATGCAAAGGCTCTAGACGCAAATATTGGTGTGAGAGCTAATTCAATCAAGGAAACACTGCATGTTGGTGAAGGGCATATTGAAGAAGGATCAGCCGAGTGGTTCTTGTGGGAGAACAACTCCATTTGGCTCACTAACTTCACACACCATCAGGCTTCCAAGCAGCTCTCAAGGAAACTCAGTTTTCACACTCTATGCTTAGTGCCCTTTGAGTGCATTATCTAGGAATGAACCTGGTAGAGCATCCCACACAAACGAATGCTCCACATGCGGGTTTCACATGCCACCAACTCCACATTGACAGGCAACTTCAGCGCCACAGCCGTTTTCAGATAGCCCTCAATGCAAAGGCTCTAGACACAAATATTGGTGTGAGAGCTAATTCAATCAAGGAAACACTGCATGTTGGTGAAGGGCATATTGAAGAAGGATCAGCCAAGTGGTTCTTGTGGGAGAACAACTCCATTTGGCTCACTAACTTCACACACCATCAGGCTTCCAAGCAGCTCTCAAGGAAGCTCAGTTTTCACACTCTATGCTTAGTGCCCTTTGACTACATTATCTAGGAATGAACCTGGTAGAGCATCCCACACAAACGAATGCTCCACATGCGGGTTTCACATGCCACCAACTCCACATTCACAGGCAACTTCAGCGCCACAGCCATTTTCAGATAGCCCTCAATGCAAAGGCTCTAGACGCAAATATTGGTGTGAGAGCTAATTCAATCAAGGAAACACTGCATGTTGGTGAAGGGCATATTGAATAAGGATCAGCCGAGTGGTTCTTGTGGGAGAACAACTCCATTTGGCTCACTAACTTCACACACCATCAGGCTTCCAAGCAGCTCTCAAGGAAACTCAGTTTTCACACTCTATGCTTAGTGCCTTTTGAGTGCCGAGGACTGAAATTAAGCTGGAAGACCATCCCACACAAACGAATGCTCCACATGCGGGTTTCACATGCCACCAACTCCACATTCACAGGAAACTTCAGCGCCACAGCCGTTTTCAGATAGCCCTCAATGCAAAGGCTCTAGACGCAAATATTGGTGTGAGAGCTAATTCAATCAAGGAAACACTGCATGTTGGTGAAGGGCATATTGAAGAAGGATCAGCCGAGTGGTTCTTGTGGGAGAACAACTCCATTTGGCTCACTAACTTCACACACCATCAGGCTTCCAAGCAGCTCTCAAGGAAACTCAGTTTGCACACTCTATGCTTAGTGCCCTTTGAGTGCATTATCTAGGAATGAACCTGGTAGAGCATCCCACACTAACGAATGCTCCACATGCGGGTTTCACATGCCACCAACTCCACATTCACAGGCAACTTCAGCGCCAGAGCCCTTTTCAGATAGCCCTCAATTCAAAGGCTCTAGACACAAATATTGGTGTGAGAGCTAATTCAATCAAGGAAACACTGCATGTTGGTGAAGGGCATATTGAAGAAGGATCAGCCGAGTGGTTCTTGTGGGAGAACAACTCCATTTGGCTCACTAACTTCACACACCATCAGGCTTCCAAGCAGCTCTCAAGGAAACTCAGTTTTCACACTCTATGCTTAGTGCCCTTTGAGTGCATTATCTAGGAATGAACCTGGTAGAGCATCCCACACAAACGAATGCTCCACATGCGGGTTTCACATGCCACCAACTCCTCATTCTCACGCAACTTCAGCGCCACAGCCGTTTTCAGATAGCCCTCAATGTAAAGGCTCTAGACACAAATATTGGTGTGAGAGCTAATTCAATCAAGGAAACACTGCATGTTGGTGAAGGGCATATTGAAGAAGGATCAGCCGAGTGGTTCTTGTGGGAGAACAACTCCATTTGGCTCACTAACTTCACACACCATCAGGCTTCCAAGCAGCTCTCAAGGAAACTCAGTTTTCACACTCTATGTTTAGTGCCCTTTGAGTGCATTATCTAGGAATGAACCTGGTAGAGCATCCCACACAAACGAATGCTCCACATGCGGGTTTCACATGCCACCAACTCCACATTCTCAGGCAACTTCAGCGCCACAGCCGTTTTCAGATAGCCCTCAATGCAAAGGCTCTAGACGCAAATATTGGTGTGAGAGCTAATTCAATCAAGGAAACACTGCATGTTGGTGAAGGGCATATTGAAGAAGGATCAGCCGAGTGGTTCTTGTGGGAGAACAACTCCATTTGGCTCACTAACTTCACACACCATCAGGCTTCCAAGCAGCTCTCAAGGAAACTCAGTTTTCAGACTCCATGCTTAGTGCCCTTTGAGTGCATTATCTAGGAATGAACCTGGTAGAGCATCCCACACAAACGAATGCTCCACATGCGGGTTTCACATGCCACCAACTCCACATTCTCAGGCAACTTCAGCGCCACAGCCGTTTTCAGATAGCCCTCAATGCAAAGGCTCTAGACGCAAATATTGGTGTGAGAGCTAATTCAATCAAGGAAACACTGCATGTTGGTGAAGGGCATATTGAAGAAGGATCAGCCGAGTGGTTCTTGTGGGAGAACAACTCCATTTGGCTCACTAACTTCACACACCATCAGGCTTCCAAGCAGCTCTCAAGGAAACTCAGTTTTCACACTCTATGCTTAGTGCCCTTTGAGTGCATTATCTAGGAATGAACCTGGTAGAGCATCCCACACAAACGAATGCTCCACATGCGGGTTTCACATGCCACCAACTCCACATTGACAGGCAACTTCAGCGCCACAGCCGTTTTCAGATAGCCCTCAATGCAAAGGCTCTAGACACAAATATTGGTGTGAGAGGTAATTCAATCAAGGAAACACTGCATGTTGGTGAAGGGCATATTGAAGAAGGATCATCCGAGTGGTTCTTGTGGGAGAACAACTCCATTTGGCTCACTAACTTCACACACCATCAGGCTTCCAAGCAGCTCTCAAGGAAGCTCAGTTTTCACACTCTATGCTTAGTGCCCTTTGAGTGCATTATCTAGGAATGAACCTGGTAGAGCATCCCACACAAACGAATGCTCCACATGCGGGTTTCACATGCCACCAACTCCACATTCTCAGGCAACTTCAGCGCCACAGCCGTTTTCAGATAGCCCTCAATGCAAAGGCTCTAGACGCAAATATTGGTGTGAGAGCTAATTCAATCAAGGAAACACTGCATGTTGGTGAAGGGCATATTGAAGAAGGATCAGCCGAGTGGTTCTTGTGGGAGAACAACTCCATTTGGCTCACTAACTTCACACACCATCAGGCTTCCAAGCAGCTCTCAAGGAAACTCAGTTTTCACACTCCATGCTTAGTGCCTTTTGAGTGCCTAGGACTGAAATTAAGCTGGAAGACCATCCCACACAAACGAATGCTCCACATGCGGGTTTCACATGCCACCAACTCCACATTCACAGGCAACTTCAGTGCCACAGCCGTTTTCAGATAGCCCTCAATGCAAAGGCTCTAGATGCAAATATTGGTGTGAGAGCTAATTCAATCAAGGAAACACTGCATGTTGGTGAAGGGCATATTGAAGAAGGATCAGCCGAGTGGTTCTTGTGATAGAACAACTCCATTTGACTCACTAACTTCACACACCATCAGGCTTCCAAGCAGCTCTCAAGGAAACTCAGTTTGCACACTCTATGCTTAGTGCCCTTTGAGTGCATTATCTAGGAATGAACCTGGTAGAGCATCCCACACAAACGAATGCTCCACATGCGGGTTTCACATGCCACCAACTCCACATTCACAGGCAACTTCAGCGCCACAGCCGTTTTCAGATAGCCCTCAATGCAAAGGCTCTAGACGCAAATATTGGTGTGAGAGCTAATTCAATCAAGGAAACACTGCATGTTGGTGAAGGGCATATTGAAGAAGGATCAGCCAATTGGTTCTTGTGAAAGAACAACTCCATTTCGCTCACTAACTTCACACACCATCAGGCTTCCAAGCAGCTCTCAAGGAAACTCAGTTTTCAGACTCCATGCTTAGTGCCCTTTGAGTGCATTATCTAGGACTGAACCTGGTAGAGCATCCCACACAAACGAATGCTCCACATGCGGGTTTCACATGCCACCAACTCCACATTCTCAGGCAACTTCAGCGCCACAGCCGTTTTCAGATAGCCCTCAATGCAAAGGCTCTAGACGCAAATATTGGTGTGAGAGCTAATTCAATCAAGGAAACACTGCATGTTGGTGAAGGGCATATTGAAGAAGGATCAGCCGAGTGGTTCTTGTGGGAGAACAACTCCATTTGGCTCACTAACTTCACACACCATCAGGCTTCCAAGCAGCTCTCAAGGAAACTCAGTTTTCACACTCTATGCTTAGTGCCCTTTGAGTGCATTATCTAGGAATGAACCTGGTAGAGCATCCCACACAAACGAATGCTCCACATGCGGGTTTCACATGCCACCTACTCCACATTCTCAGGCTACTTCAGCTTCACAGCCGTTTTCAGATAGCCCTCAATGCAAAGGCTCTAGACGCAAATATTGGTGTGAGAGCTAATTCAATCAAGGAAACACTGCATGTTGGTGAAGGGCATATTGAAGAAGAATCAGCCGAGTGGTTCTTGTGGGAGAACAACTCCATTTGGCTCACTAACTTCACACACCATCAGGCTTCCAAGCAGCTCTCAAGGAAACTCAGTTTTCACACTCTATGCTTAGTGCCCTTTGAGTGCATTATCTAGGAATGAACCTGGTAGAGCATCCCACACAAACGAATGCTCCACATGCGGGTTTCACATGCCACCAACTCCACATTGACAGGCAACTTCAGCGCCACAGCCCTTTTCAGATAGCCCTCAATGCAAAGGCTCTAGACACAAATATTGGTGTGAGAGCTAATTCAATCAAGGAAACACTGCATGTTGGTGAAGGGCATATTGAAGAAGGATCAGCCGAGTGGTTCTTGTGGGAGAACAACTCCATTTGGCTCACTAACTTCACACACCATCAGGCTTCCAAGCAGCTCTCAAGGAAACTCAGTTTTCAGACTCCATGCTTAGTGCCCTTTGAGTGCATTATCTAGGACTGAACCTGGTAGAGCATCCCACACAAACGAATGCTCCACATGCGGGTTTCACATGCCACCAACTCCACATTCTCAGGCAACTTCAGCGCCACAGCCGTTTTCAGATAGCCCTCAATGCAAAGGCTCTAGACGCAAATATTGGTGTGAGAACTAATTCAATCAAGGAAACACTGCATGTTGGTGAAGGGCATATTGAAGAAGGATCAGCCGAGTGGTTCTTGTGGGAGAACAACTCCATTTGGCTCACTAACTTCACACACCATCAGGCTTCCAAGCAGCTCTCAAGGAAACTCAGTTTTCACACTCTATGCTTAGTGCCCTTTGAGTGCATTATCTAGGAATGAACCTGGTAGAGCATCCCACACAAACGAATGCTCCACATGCGGGTTTCACATGCCACCAACTCTACATTCTCAGGCAACTTCAGCGCCACAGCTGTTTTCAGATAGCCCTCAATGCAAAGGCTCTAGACGCAAATATTGGTGTGAGAGCTAATTCAATCAATGAAACACTGCATGTTGGTGAAGGGCATATTGAAGAAGGATCGGCCGAGTGGTTCTTGTGGGAGAACAACTCCATTTGGCTCAGTAACTTCACACACCATCAGGCTTCCAAGCAGCTCTCAAGGAAACTCAGTTTTCACACTCTAGGCTTAGTGCCCTTTGAGTGCATTATCTAGGAATGAACCTGGTAGAGCATCCCACACAAACGAATGCTCCACATGCGGGTTTCACATGCCACCAACTCCACATTCACAGGCAACTTCAGCGCCACAGCCGTTTTCAGATAGCCCTCAATGCGAAGGGTATAGACGCAAATATTGGTGTGAGAGCTAATTCAATCAAGGAAACACTGCATGTTGGTGAAGGGCATATTGAAGAAGGATCAGCCGAGTGGTTCTTGTGGGAGAACAACTCCATTTGGCTCACTAACTTCACACACCATCAGGCTTCCAAGCAGCTCTCAAGGAAACTCAGTTTTCACACTCTATGCTTAGTGCCCTTTGAGTGCATTATCTAGGAATGAACCTGGTAGAGCATCCCACACAAACGAATGCTCCACATGCGGGTTTCACATGCCACCAACTCCACATTGACAGGCAACTTCAGCGCCACAGCCGTTTTCAGATAGCCCTCAATGCAAAGGCTCTAGACGCAAATATTGGTGTGAGAGCTAATTCAATCAAGGAAACACTGCATGTTGGTGAAGGGCATATTGAAGAAGGATCAGCCGAGTGGTTCTTCTGGGAGAACAACTCCATTTGGCTCACTAACTTCACACACCATCAGGCTTCCAAGCAGCTCTCAAGGAAACTCAGTTTTCACACTCTATGCTTAG
Source organism: Ochotona princeps (assembly GCF_030435755.1). Lineage (NCBI taxonomy): Eukaryota > Metazoa > Chordata > Mammalia > Lagomorpha > Ochotonidae > Ochotona > Ochotona princeps. The sequence continues at coordinate 9,312 of NW_026701369.1, read as the reverse complement.
TGCCGTTTGAGTGCATTATCCAGGAATGAACCTGGTAGAGCATCCCACACAAACGAATGCTCCACATGCGGGTTTCACATGCCACCAACTCCACATTCTCAGGCAACTTCAGCGCCACAGCCGTTTTCAGATAGCCCTCAATGCAAAGGCTCTATACGCAAATATTGGTGTGAGAGCTGATTCAATCAAGGAAACACTGCATGTTGGTGAAGGGCATATTGAAGAAGGATCAGCCGAGTGGTTCTTCTGGGAGAACAACTCCATTTGGCTCACTAACTTCACACACCATCAGGCTTCCAAGCAGCTCTCAAGGAAACTCAGTTTTCACACTCTATGATTAGTGCCTTTAGAGTGCCTAGGACTGAAATTAAGCTGGAAGCCCATCCCACACAAACGAATGCTCCACATGCGGGTTTCACATGCCACCAACTCCACATTCACAGGCAACTTCAGCGCCACAGCCGTTTTCAGATAGCCCTCAATGCAAAGGCTCTAGACGCAAATATTGGTGTGAGAGCTAATTCAATCAAGGAAACACTGCATGTTGGTGAAGGGCATATTGAAGAAGGATCAGCCGAGTGGTTCTTGTGATAGAACAACTCCATTTGACTCACTAACTTCACACACCATCAGGCTTCCAAGCAGCTCTCAAGGAAACTCAGTTTGCACACTCTATGCTTAGTGCCCTTTGAGTGCATTATCTAGGAATGAACCTGGTAGAGCATCCCACACAAACGAATGCTCCACATGCGGGTTTCACATGCCACCAACTCCACATTCACAGGCAACTTCAGCGGCACAGCCGTTTTCAGATAGCCCTCAATGCAAAGGCTCTAGACGCAAATATTGGTGTGAGAGCTAATTCAATCAAGGAAACACTGCATGTTGGTGAAGGGCATATTGAAGAAGGATCAGCCGAGTGGTTCTTGTGGGAGAACAACTCCATTTGGCTCACTAACTTCACACACCATCAGGCTTCCAAGCAGCTCTCAAGGAAACTCAGTTTTCACACTCTATGCTTAGTGCCCTTTGAGTGCATTATCTAGGAATGAACCTGGTAGAGCATCCCACACAAACGAATGCTCCACATGCGGGTTTCACATGCCACCAACTCCACATTCTCAGGCAACTTCAGCGCCACAGCCGTTTTCAGATAGCCCTCAATGCAAAGGCTCTAGACGCAAATATTGGTGTGAGAGCTGATTCAATCAAGGAAACACTGCATGTTGGTGAAGGGCATATTGAAGAAGGATCAGCCGAGTGGTTCTTCTGGGAGAACAACTCCATTTGGCTCACTAACTTCACACACCATCAGGCTTCCAAGCAGCTCTCAAGGAAACTCAGTTTTCACACTCTATGCTTAGTGCCTTTTGAGTGCCTAGGACTGAAATTAAGCTGGAAGACCATCACACACAAACGAATGCTCCACATGCGGGTTTCACATGCCACCAACTCCACATTCACAGGCAACTTCAGCGCCACAGCCATTTTCAGATAGCCCTCAATGCAAAGGCTCTAGACACAAATATTGGTGTGAGAGCTAATTCAATCAAGGAAACACTGCATGTTGGTGAAGGGCATATTGAAGAAGGATCAGCCGAGTGGTTCTTGTGGGAGAACAACTCCATTTGGCTCACTAACTTCACACACCATCAGGCTTCCAAGCAGCTCTCAAGGAAACTCAGTTTTCACACTCTATGCTTAGTGCCCTTTGAGTACATTATCTAGGACTGAACCTGGTAGAGCATCCCACACAAACGAATGCTCCACATGCGGGTTTCACATGCCACCAACTCCACATTCTCAGGCAACTTCAGCGCCACAGCCGTTTTCAGATAGCCCTCAATGCAAAGGCTCTAGACGCAAATATTGGTGTGAGAGCTAATTCAATCAAGGAAACACTGCATGTTGGTGAAGGGCATATTGAAGAAGGATCAGCCGAGTGGTTCTTGTGGGAGAACAACTCCATTTGGCTCACTAACTTCACACACCATCAGGCTTCCAAGCAGCTCTCAAGGAAACTCAGTTTTCAGACTCCATGCTTAGTGCCCTTTGAGTGCATTATCTAGGACTGAACCTGGTAGAGCATCCCACACAAACGAATGCTCCACATGCGGGTTTCACATGCCACCAACTCCACATTCTCAGGCAACTTCAGCGCCACAGCCGTTTTCAGATAGCCCTCAATGCAAAGGCTCTAGACGCAAATATTGGTGTGAGAACTAATTCAATCAAGGAAACACTGCATGTTGGTGAAGGGCATATTGAAGAAGGATCAGCCGAGTGGTTCTTGTGGGAGAACAACTCCATTTGGCTCACTAACTTCACACACCATCAGGCTTCCAAGCAGCTCTCAAGGAAACTCAGTTTTCACACTCTATGCTTAGTGCCCTTTGAGTGCATTATCTAGGAATGAACCTGTAGAGCATCCCACACAAACGAATGCTCCACATGCGGGTTTCACATGCCACCAACTCCACATTGACAGGCAACTTCAGCGCCACAGCCGTTTTCAGATAGCCCTCAATGCAAAGGCTCTAGACGCAAATATTGGTGTGAGAGCTAATTCAATCAAGGAAACACTGCATGTTGGTGAAGGCATATTGAAGAAGATCAGCCGAGTGGTTCTTGTGGGAGAACAACTCCATTTGGCTCACTAACTTCACACACCATCAGGCTTCCAAGCAGCTCTCAAGGAAACTCAGTTTTCACACTCTGTGATTAGTGCCTTTTGAGTGCCGAGGACTGAAATTAAGCTGGAAGACCATCCCCACACAAACGAATGCTCCACATGCGGGTTTCACATGCCACCAACTCCACATTCACAGGCAACTTCAGCTCCACAGCCCTTTTCAGATAGCCCTCAATGCAAAGGCTCTAGACGCAAATATTGGTGTGAGAACTAATTCAATCAAGGAAACACTGCATGTTGGTGAAGGGCATATTGAAGAAGGATCAGCCGAGTGGTTCTTGTGGGAGAACAACTCCATTTTGGCTCACTAACTTCACACACCATCAGGCTTCCAAGCAGCTCTCAAGGAAACTCAGTTTTCACACTCTATGCTTAGTGCCCTTTGAGTGCATTATCTAGGAATGAACCTGGTAGAGCATCCCACACAAACGAATGCTCCACATGCGGGTTTCACATGCCACCAACTCCACATTCTCAGGCAACTTCAGCGCCACAGCCGTTTTCAGATAGCCCTCAATGCAAAGGCTCTAGACGCAAATATTGGTGTGAGAGCTAATTCAATCAAGGAAACACTGCATGTTGGTGAAGGGCATATTGAAGAAGGATCAGCCGAGTGGTTCTTGTGGGAGAACAACTCCATTTGGCTCACTAACTTCACACACCATCAGGCTTCCAAGCAGCTCTCAAGGAAGCTCAGTTTTCACACTCTATGATTAGTGCCCTTGAGTGCATTATCCAGAATGAACCTGGTAGAGCATCCCACACAAACGAATGCTCCACATGCGGGTTTCACATGCCACCAACTCCACATTCTCAGGCAACTTCAGCGCCACAGCCGTTTTCAGATAGCCCTCAATGCAAAGGCTCTAGACGCAAATATTGGTGTGAGAGCTGATTCAATCAAGGAAACACTGCATGTTGGTGAAGGGCATATTGAAGAAGGATCAGCGAGTGGTTCTTCTGGGAGAACAACTCCATTTGGCTCACTAACTTCACACACCATCAGGCTTCAAGCAGCTCTCAAGGAAACTCAGTTTTCACACTCTATGATTAGTGCCTTTAGAGTGCCTAGGACTGAAATTAAGCTGGAAGCCCATCCCACACAAACGAATGCTCCACATGCGGGTTTCACATGCCACCAACTCCACATTCACAGGCAACTTCAGCGCCACAGCCGTTTTCAGATAGCCCTCAATGCAAAGGCTCTAGACGCAAATATTGGTGTGAGAGCTAATTCAATCAAGGAAACACTGCATGTTGGTGAAGGCATATTGAAGAAGGATCAGCCGAGTGGTTCTTGTGATAGAACAACTCCATTTGACTCACTAACTTCACACACCATCAGGCTTCCAAGCAGCTCTCAAGGGAAACTCAGTTTGCACACTCTATGCTTAGTGCCCTTTGAGTGCATTATCTAGGAATGAACCTGGTAGAGCATCCCACACAAACGAATGCTCCACATGCGGGTTTCACATGCCACCAACTCCACATTCACAGGCAACTTCAGCGCCACAGCCGTTTTCAGATAGCCCTCATGCAAAGGCTCTAGACGCAAATATTGGTGTGAGAGCTAATTCAATCAAGGAAACACTGCATGTTGGTGAAGGGCATATTGAAGAAGGATCAGCCGAGTGGTTCTTGTGGGAGAAACAACTCCATTTGGCTCACTAACTTCACACACCATCAGGCTTCCAAGCAGCTCTCAAGGAAACTCAGTTTTCACACTCTATGCTTAGTGCCCTTTGAGTGCATTATCTAGGAATGAACCTGGTAGAGCATCCCACACAAACGAATGCTCCACATGCGGGGTTTCACATGCCACCAACTCCACATTCTCAGGCAACTTCAGCGCCACAGCCGTTTTCAGATAGCCCTAATTGCAAAGGCTCTAGACGCAAATATTGGTGTGAGAGCTGATTCAATCAAGGAAACACTGCATGTTGGTGAAGGGCATATTGAAGAAGGATCAGCCGAGTGGTTCTTCTGGGAGAACAACTCCATTTGGCTCACTAACTTCACACACCATCAGGCTTCCAAGCAGCTCTCAAGGAAACTCAGTTTTCACACTCTATGCTTAGTGCCTTTTGAGTGCCTAGGACTGAAATTAAGCTGGAAGACCATCCACACAAACGAATGCTCCACATGCGGGTTTCACATGCCACCAACTCCACATTCACAGGCAACTTCAGCGCCACAGCCCTTTTCAGATAGCCTCAATGCAAAGGCTCTAGACGCAAATATTAGTGTGAGAGCTAATTCAATCAAGGAAACACTGCATGTTGGTGAAGGGCATATTGAAGAAGGATCAGCCGAGTGGTTCTTGTGATAGTACAACTCCATTTGACTCACTAACTTCACACACCATCAGGCTTCCAAGCAGCTCTCAAGGAAACTCAGTTTGCACACTCTATGCTTAGTGCCCTTTGAGTGCATTATCTAGGAATGAACCTGGTAGAGCATCCCACACAAACGAATGCTCCACATGCGGGTTTCACATGCCACCAACTCCACATTCTCACATACACAGGCAACTTCAGCGCCACAGCCGTTTTCAGATAGCCCTCAATGCAAAGGCTCTAGACGCAAATATTGGTGTGAGAGCTAATTCAATCAAGGAAACACTGCATGTTGGTGAAGGGCATATTGAAGAAGGATCAGCCGAGTGGTTCTTGTGGGAGAACAACTCCATTTGGCTCACTAACTTCACACACCATCAGGCTTCCAAGCAGCTCTCAAGGAAACTCAGTTTTCACACTCTATGCTTAGTGCCCTTTGAGTGCATTATCTAGGAATGAACCTGGTAGACCATCCCACACAAACGAATGCTCCACATGCGGGTTTCACATGCCACCAACTCCACATTCTCAGGCAACTTCAGCGCCACAGCCGTTTTCAGATAGCCCTCAATGCAAAGGCTCTAGACGCAAATATTGGTGTGAGAGCTATTCAATCAAGGAAACACTGCATGTTGGTGAAGGGCATATTGAAGAAGGATCAGCCGAGTGGTTCTTGTGATAGAACAACTCCATTTGACTCACTAACTTTCACACACCATCAGGCTTCCAAGCAGCTCTCAAGGAAACTCAGTTTGCACACTCTATGCTTAGTGCCCTTTGAGTGCATTATCTAGGAATGAACCTGGTAGAGCATCCCACACAAACGAATGCTCCACATGCGGGTTTCACATGCCACCAACTCCACATTCACAGGCAACTTCAGCGGCACAGCCGTTTTCAGATAGCCCTCAATGCAAAGGCTCTAGACGCAAATATTGGTGTGAGAGCTAATTCAATCAAGGAAACACTGCATGTTGGTGAAGGGCATATTGAAGAAGGATCAGCCGAGTGGTTACTTGTGGGAGAACAACTCCATTTGGCTCACTAACTTCACACACCATCAGGCTTCCAAGCAGCTCTCAAGGAAACTCAGTTTTCACACTCTATGCTTAGTGCCCTTTGAGTGCATTATCTAGGAATGAACCTGGTAGAGCATCCCACACAAACGAATGCTCCACATGCGGGTTTCACATGCCACCAACTCCACATTCTCAGGCAACTTCAGCGCCACAGCCGTTTTCAGATAGCCCTAATTGCAAAGGCTCTAGACGCAAATATTGGTGTGAGAGCTGATTCAATCAAGGAAACACTGCATGTTGGTGAAGGGCATATTGAAGAAGGATCAGCCGAGTGGTTCTTCTGGAGAACAACTCCATTTGGCTCACTAACTTCACACACCATCAGGCTTCCAAGCAGCTCTCAAGGAAACTCAGTTTTCACACTCTATGCTTAGTGCCTTTTGAGTGCCTAGGACTGAAATTAAGCTGGAAGACCATCCCACACAAACGAATGCTCCACATGCGGGTTTCACATGCCACCAACTCCACATTCACAGGCAACTTCAGCGCCACAGCCATTTTCAGATAGCCCTCAATGCAAAGGCTCTAGACGCAAATATTGGTGTGAGAGCTAATTCAATCAAGGAAACACTGCATGTTGGTGAAGGGCATATTGAAGAAGGATCAGCCGAGTGGTTCTTGTGATAGAACAACTCCATTTGACTCACTAACTTCACACACCATCAGGCTTCCAAGCAGCTCTCAAGGAAACTCAGTTTGCACACTCTATGCTTAGTGCACTTTGAGTGCATTATCTAGGAATGAACCTGGTAGAGCATCCCACACAAACGAATGCTCCACATGCGGGTTTCACATGCCACCAACTCCACATTCACAGGCAACTTCAGCGCCACAGCCGTTTTCAGATAGCCCTCAATGCAAAGGCTCTAGACGCAAATATTGGTGTGAGAGCTAATTCAATCAAGGAAACACTGCATGTTGGTGAAGGCATATTGAAGAAGGATCAGCCGAGTGGTTCTTGTGGGAGAACAACTCCATTTGGCTCACTAACTTCACACACCATCAGGCTTCCAAGCAGCTCTCAGGAAACTCAGTTTTCACACTCTATGCTTAGTGCCCTTTGAGTGCATTATCTAGGAATGAACCTGGTAGACCATCCCACACAAACGAATGCTCCACATGCGGGTTTCACATGCCACCAACTCCACATTCTCAGGCAACTTCAGCGCCACAGCCGTTTTCAGATAGCCCTCAATGCAAAGGCTCTAGACGCAAATATTGGTGTGAGAGCTAATTCAATCAAGGAAACACTGCATGTTGGTGAAGGGCATATTGAAGAAGGATCAGCCGAGTGGTTCTTCTGGGAGAACAACTCCATTTGACTCACTAACTTCACACACCATCAGGCTTCCAAGCAGCTCTCAAGGAAACTCAGTTTTCACACTCTATGCTTAGTGCCCTTTGAGTGCATTATCTAGGAATGAACCTGGTAGAGCATCCCACACAAACGAATGCTCCACATGCGGGTTTCACATGCCACCAACTCCACATTCTCCAGGCAACTTCAGCGCCACAGCTGTTTTCAGATAGCCCTCAATGCAAAGGCTCTAGACGCAAATATTGGTGTGAGAGCTAATTCAATCAAGGAAACACTGCATGTTGGTGAAGGGCATATTGAAGAAGGATCGGCCGAGTGGTTCTTGTGGGAGAACAACTCCATTTGCTCACTAACTTCACACACCCATCAGGCTTCCAAGCAGCTCTCAAGGAAACTCAGTTTTCACACTCTATGATTAGTGCCCTTTGAGTGCATTATCAAGGAATGAACCTGGTAGAGCATCCCACACAAACGAATGCTCCACATGCGGGTTTCACATGCCTCCAACTCCACATTCTCAGGCAACTTCAGCGCCACAGCCGTTTTCAGATAGCCCTCAATGCAAAGGCTCTAGACACAAATATTGGTGTGAGAGCTAATTCAATCAAGGAAACACTGCATGTTGGTGAAGGGCATATTGAAGAAGGATCAGCCGAGTGGTTCTTGTGGGAGAACAACTCCATTTGGCTCACTAACTTCACACACCATCAGGCTTCCAAGCAGCTCTCAAGGAAACTCAGTTTGCACACTCTATGCTTAGTGCCCTTTGAGTGCATTATCTAGGAATGAACCTGGTAGAGCATCACACACAAACGAATGCTCCACATGCGGGTTTCACATGCCACCAACTCCACATTCACAGGCAACTTCAGCGCCACAGCCGTTTCAGATAGCCCTCAATGCAAAGGCTCTAGACGCAAATATTGGTGTGAGAGCTAATTCAATCAAGGAAACACTGCATGTGGGTGAAGGGCATATTGAAGAAGGATCAGCCGAGTGGTTCTTGTGATAGAACAACTCCATTTGACTCACTAACTTCACACACCATCAGGCTTCCAAGCAGCTCTCAACGGAAACTCAGTTTTCACACTCTATGCTTAGTGCCCTTTGAGTGCATTATCTAGGAATGAACCTGGTAGAGCATCCCACACAAACGAATGCTCACATGCGGGTTTCACATGCCACCAACTCCACATTCACAGGCAACTTCAGCGCCACAGCCGTTTTCAGATAGCCCTCAATGCAAAGGCTCTAGACACAAATATTGGTGTGAGAGCTAATTCAATCAAGGAAACACTGCATGTTGGTGAAGGGCATATTGAAGAAGGATCAGCCGAGTGGTTCTTGTGGGAGAACAACTCCATTTGGCTCACTAACTTCACACACCATCAGGCCTTCCAAGCAGCTCTCAAGGAAACTCAGTTTCACACTCTATGCTTAGTGCCCTTTGAGTGCATTATCTAGGAATGAACCTGGTAGAGCATCCCACACAAACGAATGCTCCACATGCGGGTTTCACATGCCACCAACTCCACATTCTCAGGCAACTCAGCGCCACAGCCGTTTTCAGATAGCCCTCAATGCAAAGGCTCTAGACGCAAATATTGGTGTGAGAGCTAATTCAATCAAGGAAACACTGCATGTTGGTGAAGGGCATATTGAAGAAGTATCGCCGAGTGGTTCTTGTGGGAGAACAACTCCATTTGGCTCACTAACTTCACACACCATCAGGCTTCCAAGCAGCTCTCAAGGAACCTCAGTTTTCACACTCTATGCTTAGTGCCCTTTGAGTGCATTATCTAGGAATGACCTGGTAGAGCATCCCACACAAACGAATGCTCACATGCGGGTTTCACATGCCACCAACTCCACATTCTCAGGCAACTT
>NW_026701368.1:0-51284 GCF_030435755.1 Ochotona princeps | reverse complement strand
TCACTCGGCTAATCCTTCTTCAATATGCCCTTCACCAACATGCAGTGTTTCATTGATTGAATTAGCTCTCACACCAATATTTGCGTCTAGAGCCTTTGCATTGAGGGCTATCTGAACAACGGCTGTGGCGCTGAAGTTGCCTGTGAATGTGGAGTTGGTGGCATGTGAAACCCGCATTGGAGCATTCGTTTGTGTGGGATGCTCACCAAGTTTCATTTCAGTCCTAGGCACTCAAAGGGCACTAAGCATAGAGTGTGAAAACTGAGTTCCTTGAGAGCTGCTTGGAAGCCTGATGGTGTGTGGAAGTTAGTGAGCCAAATGAGTTGTTCTGCCACAAGAACCACTCGGCTGATCCTTCTTCAATATGCCCTTCACCAACATGCAGTGTTTCCTTGATTGAATTAGCTCTCATACCTATATTTGCGTCTAGAGCCTTTGCATTGAGGGCTATCTGAAAACGGCTGTGACGCTGAAGTTGCCTGTGAATGTGGAGTTAGTGGCATGTGAAACCCGCATGTGGAGCATTCGTTTGTGTGGCATGCTCTACCAGGTTCATTCCTGGATAATGCACTCAAAGGGCACTAAGCATAGAGTGTGAAAACTGAGTTTCCTTGAGAGCTGCTTGGAAGCCTGATGGTGTGTGAAGTTAGTGAGTCCAAATGGAGTTGTTCTCCCTTCCCACAAGAACCACTCGGCTGATCCTTCTTCAATATGCCCTTCACCAACATGCAGTGATTCCTTGATTGCATAGCTCTCCACACCAATATTTGCGTCTAGAGCCTTTGCATTGAGGGCTATCTTGAAAACGGCTGTGGCGCTGAAGTTGCCTGTGAATGTGGAGTTGGGTGGCATGTGAAACCCGCATGTGGAGCATTCGTTTGTGGTGGCATGCTCACCAAGCTTCATTTCAGTCCTAGAAACTCAAAGGGCACTAAGCATAGAGTGTGAAAACTGAGTTTCCTTGAGAGCTGCTTGGAAGCCTGATGGTGTGTGAAGTTCGTGAGCCAAATGGAGTTGTTCTCCCACAAGAACCACTCGGCTGATCCTTCTTCAATATGCCCTTCACCAACATGCAGTGTTTCCTTGATTGAATTAGCTCTCACACCAATATTTGCGTCTAGAGCCTTTGCATTGAGGGCTATCTGAAAACGGCTGTGGCGCTGAAGTTGCCTGTGAATGTGGAGTTGGTGGCATGTGAAACCCGCATGTGGAGCATTCGTTTGTGTGGGATGCTCTACCAGGTTCATTCCTAGATAAGGCACTCAAAGGGCACTAAGCATAGAGTGTGAAAACTGAGTTTCCTTGAGAGCTGCTTGGAAGCCTGATGGTGTGTGAAGTTAGTGAGCCCAATGGAGTTGTTCTCCCACAAGAATCACTCGGCTGATCCTTCTTCAATATGCCCTTCAACAACATGCAATGTTTGCTTGATTGAATTAGCTCTCACAACCAATATTTGCGTCTAGAGCCTTTGCATTGAGGGCTATCTGAAAACGGCTGTGGCGCTGAAGTTGCCTGTGAATGTGGAGTTGGTGGCATCTGAAACCCGCATGTGGTGCATTCGTTTGTGTGGGATGCTCATCAAGTTTCATTTCAGTCCTAGGCACTCAAAGGGCACTAAGCATAGAGTGTGAAAACTGAGTTTCCTTGAGAGCTGCTTGGAAGCCTGATGGTGTGTGAAGTTAGTGAGCCAAATGGAGTTGTTCTCCCACAAGAACCACTCGGCTGATCCTTCTTCAATATGCCCTTCACCAACATGCATTGTTTCCTTGATTGAATTAGCTCTCACACCAATATTAGCGTCTAGAGCCTTTGCATTGAGGGCTATCTGAAAACGGCTGTGGCGCTGAAGTTGCCTGTGAATGTGGAGTTGGTGGCATGTGAAACCCGCATGTGGAGCATTCGTTTGTGTGGCATGCTCACCAAGCTTCATTTCAGTCCTAGGAACTCAAAGGGCACTAAGCATAGAGTGTGAAAACTGAGTTTCCTTGAGAGCTGCTTGGAAGCCTGATGGTGTGTGAAGTTAGTGAGCCAAATGGAGTTGTTCTCCCACAAGAACCACTCGGCTGATCCTTCTTCAATATGCCCTTCACCAACATGCATTGTTTCCTTGATTGAATTAGCTCTCACACCAATATTTGCGTCTAGAGCCTTTGCATTGAGGGCTATCTGAAAACGGCTGTGGCGCTGAAGTTGCCTGTGAATGTGGAGTTGGTGGCATGTGAAACCCGCATGTGGAGCATTCGTTTGTGTGGGATGCTCACCAAGTTTCATTTCAGTCCTAGGCACTCAAAGGGCACTAAGCATAGAGTGTGAAAACTGAGTTTCCTTGAGAGCTGCTTGGAAGCCTGATGGTGTGTGAAGTTAGTGAGCCAAATGGAGTTGTTCTGCCACAAGAACCACTCGGCTGATCCTTCTTCAATATGCCCTTCACCAACATGCAGTGTTTCCTTGATTGAATTAGCTCTCATAACTATTTTTGCGTCTAGAGCCTTTGCATTGAGGGCTATCTGAAAACGGCTGTGGCGCTGAAGTTGCCTGTGAATGTGGAGTTGGTGGCATGTGAAACCCGCATGTGGAGCATTCGTTTGTGTGGCATGCTCACCAAGCTTCATTTCAATCCTAGGCACTCAAAGGGCACTAAGCATAGAGTGTGAAAACTGAGTTTCCTTGAGAGCTGCTTGGAAGCCTGATGGTGTGTGAAGTTAGTGAGCCAAATGGAGTTGTTCTGCCACAAGAACCACTCGGCTGATCCTTCTTCAATATGCCCTTCACCAACATGCAGTGTTTCCTTGATTGAATAAGCTCTCACACCAATATTTGCGTCTAGAGCCTTTGCATTGAGGGCTATCTGAAAACGGCTGTGGCGCTGAAGTTGCCTGTGAATGTGGAGTTGGTGGCATGTGAAATTTGCATGTGGAGCATTCGTTTGTGTGGGATGCTCTACCAGGTTCATTCCTAGATAAGGCACTCAAAGGGCACTAAGCATAGAGTGTGAAAACTGAGTTTCCTTGAGAGCTGCTTGGAAGCCTGATGGTGTGTGAAGTTAGTGAGCCAATGGAGTTGTTCTCCCACAAGAACCACTCGGCTGATCCTTCTTCAATATGCCCTTCACCAACATGCAGTGATTCCTTGATTGAATTAGCTCTCACAACCAATATTTGCGTCTAGAGCCTTTGCATTGAGGGCTATCTGAAAACGGCTGTGGCTCTGAAGTTGCCTGAGAATGTGGAGTTGGTGGCATGTGAAACCCGCATGTGGAGCATTCGTCTGTGTGGGATGCTTACCAAGTTTCATTTCAGTCCTAGGCACTCAAATGGCACTAAGCATAGAGTGTGAAAACTGAGTTTCCTTGAGAGCTGCTTGGAAGCCTGATGGTGTGTGAAGTTAGTGAGCCAAATGGAGTTGTTCTGCCACAAGAACACACTCGGCTGATCCTTCTTCAATATGCCCTTCACCAACATGCAGTGTTTCCTTGATTGAATTAGCTCTCACACCAATATTTGCGTCTAGAGCCTTTGCATTGAGGGCTATCTGAAAACGGCTGTGGCGCTGAAGTTGCCTGTGAATGTGGAGTTGGTGGCATGTGAAACCCGCATGTGGAGCATTCGTTTGTGTGGTATGCTCACCAAGTTTCATTTCAGTCCTAGGCACTCAAAGGGCACTAAGCATAGAGTGTGAAAACTGAGTTTCCTTGAGAGCTGCTTGGAAGCCTGATGGTGTGTGAAGTTAGTGAGCCAAATGGAGTTGTTTTTCCCACAAGAACCACTCGGCAGATCCTTCTTCAATATGCCCTTCACCAACATGCAGTGTTTCCTTGATTGAATAAGCTCTCACACCAATATTTGCGTCTAGAGCCTTTGCATTGAGGGCTATCTGAAAACGGCTGTGGCGCTGAAGTTGCCTGTGAATGTGGAGTTGGTGGCATGTGAAACCCGCATGTGGAGCATTCGTTTGTGTGGGATGCTCTACCAGGTTCATTCCTAGATAAGGCCCTCAAGGGCACTAAGCATAGAGAGTGAAAACTGAGTTTCCTTGAGAGCTGCTTGGAAGCCTGATGTTGTGTGAAGTTAGTGAGCCAAATGGAGTTGTTCTCCCACAAGAACCACTCGGCTGATCCTTCTTCAATATGCCCTTCACCAACATGCAGTGATTCCTTGATTGAATTAGCTCTCACACCAATATTTGCGTCTAGAGCCTTTGCATTGAGGGCTATCTGAAAACGGCTGTGGCTCTGAAGTTGCCTGAGAATGTGGAGTTGGTGGCATGTGAAAGCCGCATGTGGAGCATTCGTTTTGTGTGGGATGCTCACCAAGTTTCATTTCAGTCCTAGGCACTCAAAGGGCACTAAGCATAGAGTGTGAAAACTGAGTTTCCTTGAGAGCTGCTTGGAAGCCTGATGGTGTGTGAAGTTAGTGAGCCAAATGGAGTTGTTCTCCCACAAGAACCACTCGGCTGATCCTTCTTCAATATGCCCTTCACCAACATGCAGTGTTTCCTTGATTGAATTAGCTCTCACACCAATATTTGCGTCTAGAGCCTTTGCATTGAGGCTATCTGAAACGGCTGTGGCGCTGAAGTTGCCTGTGAATGTGGAGTTGGTGGCATGTGAAACCCGCATGTGGAGCATTCGTTTGTGTGGGATGCTCACCAAGTTTCCTTTAAGTCCTAGGCACTCAAAGGGCACTAAGCATAGAGTGTGAAAACTGAGTTTCCTTGAGAGCTGCTTGGAAGCCTGATGGTGTGTGAAGTTAGTGAGCCAAATGGAGTTGTTTTCCCACAAGAACCACTCGGCAGATCCTTCTTCAATATGCCCTTCACCAACATGCACTGTTTCCTTGATTGAATAAGCTCTCACACCAATATTTGCGTCTAGAGCCTTTGCATTGAGGGCTATCTGAAAACAGCTGTGGCGCTGAAGTTGCCTGTGAATGTGGAGTTGGTGGCATGTGAAACCCGCATGTGGAGCATTCGTTTGTGTGGGATGCTCTACCAGGTTCATTTCAGTCCTAGGCACTCAAAGGGCACTAAGCATAGAGTGTGAAAACTGAGTTTCCTTGAGAGCTGCTTGGAAGCCTGATGGTGTGTGAAGTTAGTGAGCCAAATGGAGTTGTTCTCCCACAAGAACCACTCGGCTGATCCTTCTTCAATATGCCCTTCACCAACATGCAGTGTTTCCTTGATTGAATTAGCTCTCACACCAATATTTGCGTCTAGAGCCTTTGCATTGAGGGCTATCTGAAAACGGCTGTGGCGCTGAAGTTGCCTGTGAATGTGGTGTTGGTGGCATGTGAAATTTAGTATGGAGCATTCGTTTTGTGTGGATGCTCTACCAGGTTCATTCCTAGATAAGGCACTCAAAGGGCACTAAGCATAGAGTGTGAAAACTGAGTTTCCTTGAGAGCTGCTTGGAAGCCTGATGGTGTGTGAAGTTAGTGAGCCAAATGGAGTTGTTCCCCACAAGAACCACTCGGCTGATCCTTCTTCAATATGCCCTTCACCAACATGCAATGTTTCCTTGATTGAATTAGCTTTCACACCAATATTTGCGTCTAGAGCCTTTGCATTGAGGGCTATCTGAAAACGGCTGTGGCGCTGAAGTTGCCTGTGAATGTGGAGTTGGTGGCATGTGAAACCCGCATGTGGAGCATTCGTTTGTGTGGGATGCTCACCAAGCTTCATTTCAGTCCTAGGCAATCAAAGGGCACTAAGCATAGAGTGTGAAAACTGAGTTTCCTTGAGAGCTGCTTGGAAGCCTGATGGTGTGTGAAGTTAGTGAGCCCAATGGAGTTGTTCTCCCACAAGAACCACTCGGCTGATCCTTCTTCAATATGCCCTTCACCAACATGCAGTGTTTCCTTGATTGAATTAGCTCTCACACCAATATTTGCGTCTAGAGCCTTTGCATTGAGGGCTATCTGAAAACGGCTGTGGCGCTGAAGTTGCCTGTGAATGTGGAGTTGGTGGCATGTGAAACCCGCATGTGGAGCATTCGTTTGTGTGGCATGCTCGCCAAGCTTCATTTCAGTCCTCGGAACTCAAAGGGCACTAAGCATAGAGTGTGAAAACTGAGTTTCCTTGAGAGCTGCTTGGAAGCCTGATGGTGTGTGAAGTTAGTGAGCCCAATGGAGTTGTTCTCCCACAAGAACCACTCGGCTGATCCTTCTTCAATATGCCCTTCACCAACATGCATTGTTTCCTTGATTGAATTAGCTCTCACACCAATATTTGCGTCTAGAGCCTTTGCATTGAGGGCTATCTGAAAACGGCTGTGGCGCTGAAGTTGCCTGTGAATGTGGAGTTGGTGGCATGTGAAACCCGCATGTGGAGCATTCGTTTGTGTGGGATGCTCACCAAGTTTCATTTCAGTCCTAGGCACTCAAAGGGCACTAAGCATAGAGTGTGAAAACTGAGTTTCCTTGAGAGCTGCTTGGAAGCCTGATGGTGTGTGAAGTTAGTGAGCCAAATGGAGTTGTTCTCCCACAAGAACCACTCGGCTGATCCTTCTTCAATATGCCCTTCACCAACATGCAGTGTTTCCTTGATTGAATTAGCTCTCACACCAATATTTGCGTCTAGAGCCTTTGCATTGAGGGCTATCTGAAAACGCTGTGGCGCTGAAGTTGCCTGTGAATGTGGAGTTGGTGGCATGTGAAATTTGCATGTGGAGCATTCGTTTGTGTGGGATGCTCTACCAGGTTCATTCCTAGATAAGGCACTCAAAGGGCACTAAGCATAGAGTGTGAAAACTGAGTTTCCTTGAGAGCTGCTTGGAAGCCTGATGGTGTGTGAAGTTAGTGAGCCCAATGGAGTTGTTCTGCCACAAGAACCACTCGGCTGATCCTTCTTCAATATGCCCTTCACCAACATGCAGTGTTTCCTTGATTGAATTAGCTCTCACACCAATATTTGCGTCTAGAGCCTTTGCATTGAGGGCTATCTGAAAACGGCTGTGGCGCTGAAGTTGCCTGAGAATGTGGAGTTGGTGGCATGTGAAACCCGCATGTGGAGCATTCGTCTGTGTGGGATGCTTACCAAGTTTCATTTCAGTCCTAGGCACTCAAATGGCACTAAGCATAGAGTGTGGAAAACTGAGTTTCCTTGAGAGCTGCTTGGAAGCCTGATGGTGTGTGAAGTTAGTGAGCCAAATGGAGTTGTTCTGCCACAAGAACCACTCGGCTGATCCTTCTTCAATATGCCCTTCACCAACATGCAGTGTTTCCTTGATTGAATTAGCTCTCACACCAATATTTGCGTCTAGAGCCTTTGCATTGAGGGCTATCTGAAAACGGCTGTGGCGCTGAAGTTGCCTGTGAATGTGGAGTTGGTGGCATGTGAAACCCGCATGTGGAGCATTCGTTTGTGTGGTATGCTCACCAAGTTTCATTTCAGTCCTAGGCACTCAAAGGGCACTAAGCATAGAGTGTGAAAACTGAGTTTCCTTGAGAGCTGCTTGGAAGCCTGATGGTGTGTGAAGTTAGTGAGCCAAATGGAGTTGTTTTCCCACAAGAACCACTCGGCAGATCCTTCTTCAATATGCCCTTCACCAACATGCAGTGTTTCCTTGATTGAATAAGCTCTCACACCAATATTTGTGTCTAGAGCCTTTGCATTGAGGGCTATCTGAAAACGGCTGTGGCGCTGAAGTTGCCTGTGAATGTGGAGTTGGTGGCATGTGAAACCCGCATGTGGAGCATTCGTTTGTGTGGGATGCTCTACCAGGTTCATTCCTAGATAAGGCCCTCAAAGGGCACTAAGCATAGAGTGTGAAAACTGAGTTTCCTTGAGAGCTGCTTGGAAGCCTGATGGTGTGTGAAGTTAGTGAGCCAAATGGAGTTGTTCTCCCACAAGAACCACTCGGCTGATCCTTCTTCAATATGCCCTTCACCAACATGCAGTGATTCCTTGATTGAATTAGCTCTCACACCAATATTTGCGTCTAGAGCCTTTGCATTGAGGGCTATCTGAAAACGGCTGTGGCTCTGAAGTTGCCTGAGAATGTGGAGTTGGTGGCATGTGAAAGCCGCATGTGGAGCATTCGTTTGTGTGGGATGCTCACCAAGTTTCATTTCAGTCCTAGGCACTCAAAGGGCACTAAGCATAGAGTGTGAAAACTGAGTTTCCTTGAGAGCTGCTTGGAAGCCTGATGGTGTGTGAAGTTAGTGAGCCAAATGGAGTTGTTCTGCCACAAGAACCACTCGGCTGATCCTTCTTCAATATGCCCTTCACCAACATGCAGTGTTTCCTTGATTGAATTAGCTCTCACACCAATATTTGCGTCTAGAGCCTTTGCATTGAGGGCTATCTGAAAACGGCTGTGGCGCTGAAGTTGCCTGTGAATGTGGTGTTGGTGGCATGTGAAATTTGCATATGGAGCATTCGTTTGTGTGGGATGCTCTACCAGGATCATTCCTAGATAAGGCACTCAAAGGGCACTAAGCATAGAGTGTGAAAACTGAGTTTCCTTGAGAGCTGCTTGGAAGCCTGATGGTGTGTGAAGTTAGTGAGCCCAATGGAGTTGTTCTCCCACAAGAACCACTCGGCTGATCCTTCTTCAATATGCCCTTTCCAACATGCAGTGATTCCTTGATTGAATTAGCTCTCACACAAATATTTGCGTCTAGAGCCTTTGCATTGAGGGCTATCTGAAAACGGCTGTGGCTCTGAAGTTGCCTGAGAATGTGGAGTTGGTGGCATGTGAAACCCGCATGTGGAGCATTCGTTTGTGTGGGATGCTTACCAAGTTTCATTTCAGTCCTAGGCACTCAAAGGGCACTAAGCATAGAGTGTGAAAACTGAGTTTCCTTGAGAGCTGCTTGGAAGCCTGATGGTGTGTGAAGTTAGTGAGCCAAATGGAGTTGTTCTGCCACAAGAACCACTCGGCTGATCCTTCTTCAATATGCCCTTCACCAACATGCAGTGTTTCCTTGATTGAATTAGCTCTCACACCAATATTTGCGTCTAGAGCCTTTGCATTGAGGGCTATCTGAAAACGGCTGTGGCGCTGAAGTTGCCTGTGAATGTGGAGTTGGTGGCATGTGAAACCCGCATGTGGAGCATTCGTTTGTGTGGTATGCTCACCAAGTTTCATTTCAGTCCTAGGCACTCAAAGGGCACTAAGCATAGAGTGTGAAAACTGAGTTTCCTTGAGAGCTGCTTGGAAGCCTGATGGTGTGTGAAGTTAGTGAGCCAAATGGAGTTGTTTTCCCACAAGAACCACTCGGCAGATCCTTCTTCAATATGCCCTTCACCAACATGCACTGTTTCCTTGATTGAATAAGCTCTCACACCAATATTTGCGTCTAGAGCCTTTGCATTGAGGGCTATCTGAAAACGGCTGTGGCGCTGAAGTTGCCTGTGAATGTGGAGTTGGTGGCATGTGAAACCCGCATGTGGAGCATTCGTTTGTGTGGGATGCTCTACCAGGTTCATTCCTAGATAAGGCACTCAAAGGGCACTAAGCATAGAGTGTGAAAACTGAGTTTCCTTGAGAGCTGCTTGGAAGCCTGATGGTGTGTGAAGTTAGTGAGCCAAATGGAGTTGTTCTCCCACAAGAACCACTCGGCTGATCCTTCTTCAATATGCCCTTCACCAACATGCAGTGATTCCTTGATTGAATTAGCTCTCACACCAATATTTGCGTCTAGAGCCTTTGCATTGAGGGCTATCTGAAAACGGCTGTGGCTCTGAAGTTGCCTGAGAATGTGGAGTTGGTGGCATGTGAAAGCCGCATGTGGAGCATTCGTTTGTGTGGGATGCTCACCAAGTTTCATTTCAGTCCTAGGCACTCAAAGGGCACTAAGCATAGAGTGTGAAAACTGAGTTTCCTTGAGAGCTGCTTGGAAGCCTGATGGTGTGTGAAGTTAGTGAGCCAAATGGAGTTGTTCTCCCACAAGAACCACTCGGCTGATCCTTCTTCAATATGCCCTTCACCAACATGCAGTGTTTCCTTGATTGAATTAGCTCTCACACCAATATTTGCGTCTAGAGCCTTTGCATTGAGGGCTATCTGAAAACGGCTGTGGCGC
Organism: Ochotona princeps; assembly: GCF_030435755.1. Lineage (NCBI taxonomy): Eukaryota > Metazoa > Chordata > Mammalia > Lagomorpha > Ochotonidae > Ochotona > Ochotona princeps. Next base: position 41,259 of record NW_026701368.1, on the reverse strand, counting down.
TGAAGTTGCCTGTGAATGTGGAGTTGGTGGCATGTGAAACCCGCATGTGGAGCATTCGTTTGTGTGGGATGCTCACCAAGTTTCCTTTAAGTCCTAGGCACTCAAAGGGCACTAAGCATAGAGTGTGAAAACTGAGTTTCCTTGAGAGCTGCTTGGAAGCCTGATGGTGTGTGAAGTTAGTGAGCCAAATGGAGTTGTTTTCCCACAAGAACCACTCGGCAGATCCTTCTTCAATATGCCCTTCACCAACATGCAGTGTTTCCTTTATTGAATTAGCTCTCACACCAATATTTGCGTCTAGAGCCTTTGCATTGAGGGCTATCTGAAAACAGCTGTGGCGCTGAAGTTGCCTGTGAATGTGGAGTTGGTGGCATGTGAAACCCGCATGTGGAGCATTCGTTTGTGTGGGATGCTCTACCAGGTTCATTTCAGTCCTAGGCACTCAAAGGGCACTAAGCATAGAGTGTGAAAACTGAGTTTCCTTGAGAGCTGCTTGGAAGCCTGATGGTGTGTGAAGTTAGTGAGCCAAATGGAGTTGTTTTCCCACAAGAACCACTCGGCAGATCCTTCTTCAATATGCCCTTCACCAACATGCAGTGTTTCCTTTATTGAATTAGCTCTCACACCAATATTTGCGTCTAGAGCCTTTGCATTGAGGGCTATCTGAAAACAGCTGTGGCGCTGAAGTTGCCTGTGAATGTGGAGTTGGTGGCATGTGAAACCCGCATGTGGAGCATTCGTTTGTGTGGGATGCTCTACCAGGTTCATTTCAGTCCTAGGCACTCAAAGGGCACTAAGCATAGAGTGTGAAAACTGAGTTTCCTTGAGAGCTGCTTGGAAGCCTGATGGTGTGTGAAGTTAGTGAGCCAAATGGAGTTGTTCTCCCACAAGAACCACTCGGCTGATCCTTCTTCAATATGCCCTTCACCAACATGCAGTGTTTCCTTGATTGAATTAGCTCTCACACCAATATTTGCGTCTAGAGCCTTTGCATTGAGGGCTATCTGAAAACGGCTGTGGCGCTGAAGTTGCCTGTGAATGTGGTATTGGTGGCATGTGAAATTTGCATGTGGAGCATTCGTTTGTGTGGGATGCTCTACCAGGATCATTCCTAGATAAGGCACTCAAAGGGCACTAAGCATAGAGTGTGAAAACTGAGTTTCCTTGAGAGCTGCTTGGAAGCCTGATGGTGTGTGAAGTTAGTGAGCCAAATGGAGTTGTTCTCCCACAAGAACCACTCGGCTGATCCTTCTTCAATATGCCCTTCACCAACATGCAATGTTTCCTTGATTGAATTAGCTTTCACACCAATATTTGCGTCTAGAGCCTTTGCATTGAGGGCTATCTGAAAACGGCTGTGGCGCTGAAGTTGCCTGTGAATGTGGAGTTGGTGGCATGTGAAACCCGCATGTGGAGCATTCGTTTGTGTGGGATGCTCACCAAGCTTCATTTCAGTCCTAGGCAATCAAAGGGCACTAAGCATAGAGTGTGAAAACTGAGTTTCCTTGAGAGCTGCTTGGAAGCCTGATGGTGTGTGAAGTTAGTGAGCCCAATGGAGTTGTTCTCCCACAAGAACCACTCGGCTGATCCTTCTTCAATATGCCCTTCACCAACATGCAGTGTTTCCTTGATTGAATTAGCTCTCACACCAATATTTGCGTCTAGAGCCTTTGCATTGAGGGCTATCTGAAAACGGCTGTGGCGCTGAAGTTGCCTGTGAATGTGGAGTTGGTGGCATGTGAAATTTGCATGTGGAGCATTCGTTTGTGTGGGATGCTCTACCAGGTTCATTCCTAGATAAGGCACTCAAAGGGCACTAAGCATAGAGTGTGAAAACTGAGTTTCCTTGAGAGCTGCTTGGAAGCCTGATGGTGTGTGAAGTTAGTGAGCCAAATGGAGTTGTTCTCCCACAAGAACCACTCGGCTGATCCTTCTTCAATATGCCCTTCACCAACATGCAGTGTTTCCTTGATTGAATTAGCTCTCACACCAATATTTGCGTCTAGAGCCTTTGCATTGAGGGCTATCTGAAAACGGCTGTGGCGCTGAAGTTGCCTGTGAATGTGGAGTTGGTGGCATGTGAAACCCGCATGTGGAGCATTCGTTTGTGTGGCATGCTCACCAAGCTTCATTTCAGTCCTAGGAACTGAAAGGGCACTAAGCATAGAGTGTGAAAACTGAGTTTCCTTGAGAGCTGCTTGGAAGCCTGATGGTGTGTGAAGTTAGTGAGCCAAATGGAGTTGTTCTCCCACAAGAACCACTCAGCAGATCCTTCTTCAATATGCCCTTCACCAACATACAGTGTTTCCTTGATTGAATTAGCTCTCACACCAATATTTGCGTCTAGAGCCTTTGCATTGAGGGCTATCTGAAAACGGCTGTGGCGCTGAAGTTGCCTGTGAATGTGGAGTTGGTGGCATGTGAAACCCGCATGTGGAGCATTCGTTTGTGTTGGATGCTCACCAAGTTTCATTTCAGTCCTAGGCACTCAAAGGGCACTAAGCATAGAGTGTGAAAACTGAGTTTCCTTGAGAGCTGCTTGGAAGCCTGATGGTGTGTGAAGTTAGTGAGCCCAATGGAGTTGTTCTCCCACAAGAACCACTCGGCTGATCCTTCTTCAATATGCCCTTCACCAACATGCAGTGTTTCCTTGATTGAATTAGCTCTCACACCAATATTTGCGTCTAGAGCCTTTGCATTGAGGGCTATCTGAAAACGGCTTGTGGCGCTGAAGTTGCCTGTGAATGTGGAGTTGGTGGCATGTGAAACCCGCATGTGGAGCATTCGTTTGTGTGGCATGCTCACCAAGCTTCATTTCAGTCCTAGGAACTCAAAGGGCACTAAGCATAGAGTGTGAAAACTGAGTTTCCTTGAGAGCTGCTTGGAAGCCTGATGGTGTGTGAAGTTAGTGAGCCAATGGAGTTGTTCTCCCACAAGAACCACTCGGCTGATCCTTCTTCAATATGCCCTTCACCAACATGCAGTGTTTCCTTGATTGAATTAGCTCTCACACCAATATTTGCGTCTAGAGCCTTTGCATTGAGGGCTATCTGAAAACGGCTGTGGCGCTGAACTTGCCTGTGAATGTGGAGTTGGTGGCATGTGAAATTTGCATGTGGAGCATTCGTTTGTGTGGGATGCTCTACCAGGTTCATTCCTAGATAATGCACTCAAGGGCACTAAGCATAGAGTGTGAAAACTGAGTTTCCTTGAGAGCTGCTTGGAAGCCTGATGGTGTGTGAATTTAGTGAGCCCAATGGAGTTGTTCTCCCACAAGAACCACTCGGCTGATCCTTCTTCAATATGCCCTTCACCAACATGCAATGTTTCCTTGATTGAATTAGCTCTCACACCAATATTTGCGTCTAGAGCCTTTGCATTGAGGGCTATCTGAAAACGGCTGTGGCGCTGAAGTTGCCTGTGAATGTGGAGTTGGTGGCATCTGAAACCCGCATGTGGTGCATTCGTTTGTGTGGGATGCTCATCAAGTTTCATTTCAGTCCTAGGCACTCAAAGGGCACTAAGCATAGAGTGTGAAAACTGAGTTTCCTTGAGAGCTGCTTGGAAGCTGATGGTGTGTGAAGTTAGTGAGCCCAATGGAGTTGTTCTCCCACAAGAACCACTCGGCTGATCCTTCTTCAATATGCCCTTCACCAACATGCAGTGTTTCCTTGATTGAATTAGCTCTCACACCAATATTTGCGTCTACAGCCTTTGCATTGAGGGCTATCTGAAAACGGCTGTGGCGCTGAAGTTGCCTGTGAATGTGGAGTTGGTGGCATGTGAAACCCGCATGTGGAGCATTCGTTTGTGTGGGATGCTCTACCAGGTTCATTTCAGTCCTAGGAACTCAAAGGGCACTAAGCATAGAGTGTGAAAACTGAGTTTCCTTGAGAGCTGCTTGGAAGCCTGATGGTGTGTGAAGTTAGTGAGCCAAATGGAGTTGTTCTCCCACAAGAACCACTCGGCTGATCCTTCTTCAATATGCCCTTCACCAACATGCATTGTTTCCTTGATTGAATTAGCTCTCACACCAATATTTGCGTCTAGAGCCTTTGCATTGAGGGCTATCTGAAAACGGCTGTGGCGCTGAAGTTGCCTGTGAATGTGGAGTTGGTGGCATGTGAAACCCGCATGTGGAGCATTCGTTTGTGTGGTATGCTCACCAAGTTTCATTTCAGTCCTAGGCACTCAAAGGGCACTAAGCATAGAGTGTGAAAACTGAGTTTCCTTGAGAGCTGCTTGGAAGCCTGATGGTGTGTGAAGTTAGTGAGCCAAATGGAGTTGTTCTCCCACAAGAACCACTCGGCTGATCCTTCTTCAATATGCCCTTCACCAACATGCAGTGTTTCCTTGATTGAATTAGCTCTCATAAATATCTTTGCGTCTAGAGCCTTTGCATTGAGGGCTATCTGAAAACGGCTGTGGCGCTGAAGTTGCCTGAGAATGTGGAGTTAGTGGCATGTGAAACCCGCATGTGGAGCATTCGTTTGTGTGGCATGCTCACCAAGTTTCATTTCAGTCCTAGGCACTCAAAGGGCACTAAGCATAGAGTGTGAAAACTGAGTTTCCTTGAGAGCTGCTTGAAAGCCTGATGGTGTGTGAAGTTAGTGAGCCAAATGGAGTTGTTCTGCCACAAGAACCACTCGGCTGATCCTTCTTCAATATGCCCTTCACCAACATGCAGTGTTTCCTTGATTGAATTAGCTCTCACACCAATATTTGCGTCTAGAGCCTTTGCATTGAGGGCTATCTGAAAACGGCTGTGGCGCTGAAGTTGCCTGTGAATGTGGAGTTGGTGGCATCTGAAACCCGCATGTGGTGCATTCGTTTGTGTGGGATGCTCATCAAGCTTCATTTCAGTCCTAGGCACTCAAAGGGCACTAAGCATAGAGTGTGAAAACTGAGTTTCCTTGAGAGCTGCTTGGAAGCCTGATGGTGTGTGAAGTTAGTGAGCCCAATGGAGTTGTTCTCCCACAAGAACCACTCGGCCGATTTTTCTTCAATATGCCCTTCACCAACATGCATTGTTTCCTTGATTGAATTAGCTCTCACACCAATATTTGCGTCTAGAGCCTTTGCATTGAGGGCTATCTGAAAACGGCTGTGGCGCTGAAGTTGCCTGTGAATGTGGAGTTGGTGGCATGTGAAACCCGCATGTGGAGCATTCGTTTGTGTGGGATGCTCACCAAGTTTCATTTCAGTCCTAGGCACTCAAAGGGCACTAAGCATAGAGTGTGAAAACTGAGTTTCCTTGAGAGCTGCTTGGAAGCCTGATGGTGTGTGAAGTTAGTGAGCCAAATGGAGTTGTTCTCCCACAAGAACCACTCGGCTGATCCTTCTTCAATATGCCCTTCACCAACATGCATTGTTTCCTTGATTGAATTAGCTCTCACACCAATATTTGCGTCTAGAGCCTTTGCATTGAGGGCTATCTGAAAACGGCTGTGGCGCTGAAGTTGCCTGTGAATGTGGAGTTGGTGGCATGTGAAACCCGCATGTGGAGCATTCGTTTGTGTGGCATGCTCACCAATCTTCATTTCAGTCCTAGGAACTCAAAGGGCACTAAGCATAGAGTGTGAAAACTGAGTTTCCTTGAGAGCTGCTTGGAAGCCTGATGGTGTGTGAAGTTAGTGAGCCAAATGGAGTTGTTCTCCCACAAGAACCACTCGGCTGATCCTTCTTCAATATGCCCTTCACCAACATGCATTGTTTCCTTGATTGAATTAGCTCTCACACCAATATTTGCGTCTAGAGCCTTTGCATTGAGGGCTATCTGAAAACGGCTGTGGCGCTGAAGTTGCCTGTGAATGTGGAGTTGGTGGCATGTGAAACCCGCATGTGGAGCATTCGTTTGTGTGGTATGCTCACCAAGTTTCATTTCAGTCCTAGGCACTCAAAGGGCACTAAGCATAGAGTGTGAAAACTGAGTTTCCTTGAGAGCTGCTTGGAAGCCTGATGGTGTGTGAAGTTAGTGAGCCCAATGGAGTTGTTCTCCCACAAGAACCACTCGGCTGATCCTTCTTCAATATGCCCTTCACCAACATGCAGTGATTCCTTGATTGAATTAGCTCTCACACCAATATTTGCGTCTAGAGCCTTTGCATTGAGGGCTATCTGAAAACGGCTGTGGCGCTGAAGTTGCCTGTGAATGTGGAGTTGGTGGCATGTGAAACCCGCATGTGGAGCATTCGTTTGTGTGGGATGCTCACCAAGTTTCATTTCAGTCCTAGGCACTCAAAGGGCACTAAGCATAGAGTGTGAAAACTGAGTTTCCTTGAGAGCTGCTTGGAAGCCTGATGGTGTGTGAAGTTAGTGAGCCAAATGGAGTTGTTCTCCCACAAGAACCACTCGGCTGATCCTTCTTCAATATGCCCTTCACCAACATGCAGTGTTTCCTTGATTGAATTAGCTCTCACACCAATATTTGCGTCTAGAGCCTTTGCATTGAGGGCTATCTGAAAACGGCTGTGGCGCTGAAGTTGCCTGTGAATGTGGAGTTGGTGGCATGTGAAATTTGCATGTGGAGCATTCGTTTGTGTGGGATGCTCTACCAGGTTCATTCCTAGATAAGGCACTCAAAGGGCACTAAGCATAGAGTGTGAAAACTGAGTTTCCTTGAGAGCTGCTTGGAAGCCTGATGGTGTGTGAAGTTAGTGAGCCCAATGGAGTTGTTCTCCCACAAGAACCACTCGGCTGATCCTTCTTCAATATGCCCTTCACCAACATGCAGTGTTTCCTTGATTGAATTAGCTCTCACACCAATATTTGCGTCTAGAGCCTTTGCATTGAGGGCTATCTGAAAACGGCTGTGGCGCTGAAGTTGCCTGTGAATGTGGAGTTGGTGGCATGTGAAACCCGCATGTGGAGCATTCGTTTGTGTGGGATGCTCACCAAGTTTCCTTTAAGTCCTAGGCACTCAAAGGGCACTAAGCATAGAGTGTGAAAACTGAGTTTCCTTGAGAGCTGCTTGGAAGCCTGATGGTGTGTGAAGTTAGTGAGCCAAATGGAGTTGTTTTCCCACAAGAACCACTCGGCAGATCCTTCTTCAATATGCCCTTCACCAACATGCAGTGTTTCCTTTATTGAATAAGCTCTCACACCAATCTTTGCGTCTAGAGCCTTTGCATTGAGGGCTATCTGAAAACAGCTGTGGCGCTGAAGTTGCCTGTGAATGTGGAGTTGGTGGCATGTGAAACCCGCATGTGGAGCATTCGTTTGTGTGGGATGCTCTACCAGGTTCATTCCTAGATAAGGCACTCAAAGGGCACTAAGCATAGAGTGTGAAAACTGAGTTTCCTTGAGAGCTGCTTGGAAGCCTGATGGTGTGTGAAGTTAGTGAGCCAAATGGAGTTGTTCTCCCACAAGAACCACTCGGCTGATCCTTCTTCAATATGCCCTTCACCAACATGCAGTGTTTCCTTGATTGAATTAGCTCTCACACCAATATTTGTGTCTAGAGCCTTTGCATTGAGGGCTATCTGAAAACGGCTGTGGCGCTGAAGTTGCCTGTGAATGTGGTGTTGGTGGCATGTGAAATTTGCATGTGGAGCATTCGTTTGTGTGGGATGCTCTACCAGGATCATTCCTAGATAAGGCACTCAAAGGGCACTAAGCATAGAGTGTGACAACTGAGTTTCCTTGAGAGCTGCTTGGAAGCCTGATGGTGTGTGAAGTTAGTGAGCCAAATGGAGTTGTTCTCCCACAAGAACCACTCGGCTGATCCTTCTTCAATATGCCCTTCACCAACATGCAGTGTTTCCTTGATTGAATTAGCTCTCATAACTATCTTTGCGTCTAGAGCCTTTGCATTGAGGGCTATCTGAAAACGGCTGTGGCGCTGAAGTTGCCTGTGAATGTGGAGTTAGTGGCATGTGAAACCCGCATGTGGAGCATTCGTTTGTGTGGCATGCTCTACCAGGTTCATTCCTAGATAAGGCACTCAAAGGGCACTAAGCATAGAGTGTGACAACTGAGTTTCCTTGAGAGCTGCTTGGAAGCCTGATGGTGTGTGAAGTTAGTGAGCCAAATGGAGTTGTTCTCCCACAAGAACCACTCGGCTGATCCTTCTTCAATATGCCCTTCACCAACATGCAGTGTTTCCTTGATTGAATTAGCTCTCACACCAATATTTGCGTCTAGAGCCTTTGCATTGAGGGCTATCTGAAAACGGCTGTGGCGCTGAAGTTGCCTGTGAATGTGGAGTTGGTGGCATGTGAAAGCCGCATGTGGAGCATTCGTTTGTGTGGGATGCTCACCAAGTTTCATTTCAGTCCTAGGCACTCAAAGGGCACTAAGCATAGAGTGTGAAAACTGAGTTTCCTTGAGAGCTGCTTGGAAGCCTGATGGTGTGTGAAGTTAGTGAGCCAAATGGAGTTGTTCTCCCACAAGAACCACTCGGCTGATCCTTCTTCAATATGCCCTTCACCAACATGCAGTGTTTCCTTGATTGAATTAGCTCTCACACCAATATTTGCGTCTAGAGCCTTTGCATTGAGGGCTATCTGAAAACGGCTGTGGCGCTGAAGTTGCCTGTGAATGTGGAGTTGGTGGCATGTGCAATTTGCATGTGGAGCATTCGTTTGTGTGGGATGCTCTACCAGGTTCATTCCTAGATAAGGCACTCAAAGGGCACTAAGCATAGAGTGTGAAAACTGAGTTTCCTTGAGAGCTGCTTGGAAGCCTGATGGTGTGTGAAGTTAGTGAGCCAAATGGAGTTGTTCTCCCACAAGAACCACTCGGCTGATCCTTCTTCAATATGCCCTTCACCAACATGCATTGTTTCCTTGATTGAATTAGCTCTCACACCAATATTTGCGTCTAGAGCCTTTGCATTGAGGGCTATCTGAAAACGGCTGTGGCGCTGAAGTTGCCTGTGAATGTGGAGTTGGTGGCATGTGAAACCCGCATGTGGACCATTCGTTTGTGTGGCATGCTCACCAAGCTTCATTTCAGTCCTAGGAACTCAAAGGGCACTAAGCATAGAGTGTGAAAACTGAGTTTCCTTGAGAGCTGCTTGGAAGCCTGATGGTGTGTGAAGTTAGTGAGCCAAATGGAGTTGTTCTCCCACAAGAACCAATCAGCAGATCCTTCTTCAATATGCCCTTCACCAACATACAGTGTTTCCTTGATTGAATTAGCTCTCACACCAATATTTGCGTCTAGAGCCTTTGCATTGAGGGCTATCTGAAAACGGCTGTGGCGCTGAAGTTGCCTGTGAATGTGGAGTTGGTGGCATGTGAAACCCGCATGTGGAGCATTCGTTTGTGTTGGATGCTCACCAAGTTTCATTTCAGTCCTAGGCACTCAAAGGGCACTAAGCATAGAGTGTGAAAACTGAGTTTCCTTGAGAGCTGCTTGGAAGCCTGATGGTGTGTGAAGTTAGTGAGCCAAATGGAGTTGTTCTGCCAAAAGAACCACTCGGCTGATCCTTCTTCAATATGCCCTTCACCAACATGCAGTGTTTCCTTGATTGAATTAGCTCTCACACCAATATTTGCGTCTAGAGCCTTTGCATTGAGGGCTATCTGAAAACGGCTGTGGCGCTGAAGTTGCCTGTGAATGTGGAGTTGGTGGCATGTGAAAGCCGCATGTGGAGCATTCGTTTGTGTGGGATGCTCACCAAGTTTCATTTCAGTCCTAGGCACTCAAAGGGCACTAAGCATAGAGTGTGACAACTGAGTTTCCTTGAGAGCTGCTTGGAAGCCTGATGGTGTGTGAAGTTAGTGAGCCAAATGGAGTTGTTCTCCCACAAGAACCACTCGGCTGATCCTTCTTCAATATGCCCTTCACCAAAATGCATTGTTTCCTTGATTGAATTAGCTCTCACACCAATATTTGCGTCTAGAGCCTTTGCATTGAGGGCTATCTGAAAACGGCTGTGGCGCTGAAGTTGCCTGTGAATGTGGAGTTGGTGGCATGTGCAATTTGCATGTGGAGCATTCGTTTGTGTGGGATGCTCTACCAGGTTCATTCCTAGATAAGGCACTCAAAGGGCACTAAGCATAGAGTGTGAAAACTGAGTTTCCTTGAGAGCTGCTTGGAAGCCTGATGGTGTGTGAAGTTAGTGAGCCAAATGGAGTTGTTTTCCCACAAGAACCACTCGGCTGATCCTTCTTCAATATGCCCTTCACCAACATGCAGTGATTCCTTGATTGAATTAGCTCTCACACCAATATTTGCGTCTAGAGCCTTTGCATTGAGGGCTATCTGAAAACGGCTGTGGCGCTGAAGTTGCCTGTGAATGTGGAGTTGGTGGCATGTGAAACCCGCATGTGGAGCATTCGTTTGTGTGGGATGCTCACCAAGCTTCATTTCAGTCCTAGGCAATCAAAGGGCACTAAGCATAGAGTGTGAAAACTGAGTTTCCTTGAGAGCTGCTTGGAAGCCTGATGGTGTGTGAAGTTAGTGAGCCAAATGGAGTTGTTCTCCCACAAGAACCACTCGGCTGATCCTTCTTCAATATGCCCTTCACCAACATGCAGTGTTTCCTTGATTGAATTAGCTCTCACACCAATATTTGCATCTAGAGCCTTTGCATTGAGGGCTATCTGAAAACGGCTGTGGCTCTGAAGTTGCCTGTGAATGTGGAGTTGGTGGCATGTGAAAGCCGCATGTGGAGCATTCGTTTGTGTGGGATGCTCACCAAGTTTCATTTCAGTCCTAGGCACTCAAAGGGCACTAAGCATAGAGTGTGAAAACTGAGTTTCCTTGAGAGCTGCTTGGAAGCCTGATGGTGTGTGAAGTTAGTGAGCCAAATGGAGTTGTTCTCCCACAAGAACCACTCGGCTGATCCTTCTTCAATATGCCCTTCACCAACATGCAGTGTTTCCTTGATTGAATTAGCTCTCACACCAATATTTGCGTCTAGAGCCTTTGCATTGAGGGCTATCTGAAAACGGCTGTGGCGCTGAAGTTGCCTGTGAATGTGGAGTTGGTGGCATGTGAAATTTGCATGTGGAGCATTCGTTTGTGTGGGATGCTCTACCAGGTTCATTCCTAGATAAGGCACTCAAAGGGCACTAAGCATAGAGTGTGAAAACTGAGTTTCCTTGAGAGCTGCTTGGAAGCCTGATGGTGTGTGAAGTTAGTGAGCCAAATGGAGTTGTTTTCCCACAAGAACCACTCAGCAGATCCTTCTTCAATATGCCCTTCACCAACATGCAGTGTTTCCTTGATTGAATAAGCTCTCACACCAATATTTGCGTCTAGAGCCTTTGCATTGAGGGCTATCTGAAAACGGCTGTGGCGCTGAAGTTGCCTGTGAATGTGGAGTTGGTGACATGTGAAACCCGCATGTGGAGCATTCGTTTGTGTGGGATGCTCTACCAGGTTCATTTCTAGATAAGGCACTCAAAGGGCACTAAGCATAGAGTGTTAAAACTGAGTTTCCTTGAGAGCTGCTTGGAAGCCTGATGGTGTGTGAAGTTAGTGAGACCAATGGAGTTGTTCTCCCACAAGAACCACTCGGCTGATCCTTCTTCAATATGCCCTTCACCAACATGCATTGTTTCCTTGATTGAATTAGCTCTCACACCAATATTTGCGTCTAGAGCCTTTGCATTGAGGGCTATCTGAAAACGGCTGTGGCGCTGAAGTTGCCTGTGAATGTGGAGTTGGTGGCATGTGAAACCCGCATGTGGTGCATTCGTTTGTGTGGGATGCTCACCAAGGTTCATTTCAGTCCTAGGAACTCAAAGGGCACTAAGCATAGAGTGTGAAAACTGAGTTTCCTTGAGAGCTGCTTGGAAGCCTGATGGTGTGTGAAGTTAGTGAGCCCAATGGAGTTGTTCTCCCACAAGAACCACTCGGCTGATCTTTCTTCAATATGCCCTTCACCAACATGCAGTGTTTCCTTGATTGAATAAGCTCTCACACCAATATTTGCGTCTAGAGCCTTTGCATTGAGGGCTATCTGAAAAATGCTGTGGCGCAGAAGTTGCCTGTGAATGTGGAGTTGGTGGCATGTGAAACCCGCATGTGGAGCATGCGTTTGTGTGGCATGCTCTACCAGGTTCATTCCTAGATAAGGCACTCAAAGGGCACTAAGCATAGAGTGTGAAAACTGAGTTTCCTTGAGAGCTGCTTGGAAGCCTGATGGTGTGTGAAGTTAGTGAGCCAAATGGAGTTGTTCTCCCACAAGAACCACTCGGCTGATCCTTCTTCAATATGCCCTTCACCAACATGCAGTGTTTCCTTGATTGAATTAGCTCTCACACCAATATTTGCATCTAGAGCCTTTGCATTGAGGGCTATCTGAAAACGGCTGTGGCTCTGAAGCTGCCTGAGAATGTGGAGTTGGTGGCATGTGAAACCCGCATGTGGAGCATTCGTTTGTGTGGGATGCTCACCAAGATTCATTTCAGTCCTAGGCACTCAAAGGGCACTAAGCATAGAGTGTGAAAACTGAGTTTCCTTGAGAGCTGCTTGGAAGCCTGATGGTGTGTGAAGTTAGTGAGCCAAATGGAGTTGTTCTCCCACAAGAACCACTCGGCTGATCCTTCTTCAATATGCCCTTCACCAACATGCAGTGTTTCCTTGATTGAATTAGCTCTCACACCAATATTTGCGTCTAGAGCCTTTGCATTGAGGGCTATCTGAAAACGGCTGTGGCGCTGAAGTTGCCTGTGAATGTGGAGTTGGTGGCATGTGAAACCCGCATGTGGAGCATTCGTTTGTGTGGGATGCTCTACCAGGTTCATTCCTAGATAAGGCACTCAAAGGGCACTAAGCATAGAGTGTGAAAACTGAGTTTCCTTGAGAGCTGCTTGGAAGCCTGATGGTGTGTGAAGTTAGTGAGCCAAATGGAGTTGTTTTCCCACAAGTACCACTCGGCAGATCCTTCTTCAATATGCCCTTCACCAACATGCAGTGTTTCCTTGATTGAATAAGCTCTCACACCAATATTTGCGTCTAGAGCCTTTGCATTGAGGGCTATCTGAAAACGGCTGTGGCGCTGAAGTTGCCTGTGAATGTGGAGTTGGTGGCATGTGAAATTTGCATGTGGAGCATTCATTTGTGTGGGATGCTCTACCAGGATCATTCCTAGATAAGGCACTCAAAGGGAACTAAGCATAGAGTGTGAAAACTGAGTTTCCTTGAGAGCTGCTTGGAAGCCTGATGGTGTGTGAAGTTAGTGAGCCAAATGGAGTTGTTCTCCCACAAGAACCACTCGGCTGATCCTTCTTCAATATGCCCTTCACCAACATGCAGTGTTTCCTTGATTGAATTAGCTCTCACACCAATATTTGCGTCTAGAGCCTTTGCATTGAGGGCTATCTGAAAACGGCTGTGGCGCTGAAGTTGCCTGTGAATGTGGAGTTGGTGGCATGTGAAATTTGCATGTGGAGCATTCGTTTGTGTTGGATGCTCTACCAGGTTCATTCCTAGATAAGGCACTCAAAGGGCACTAAGCATAGAGTGTGAAAACTGAGTTTGCTTGAGAGCTGCTTGGAAGCCTGATGGTGTGTGAAGTTAGTGAGCCCAATGGAGTTGTTCTCCCACAAGAACCACTCGGCTGATCCTTCTTCAATATGCCCTTCACCAACATGCATTGTTTCCTTGATTGAATTAGCTCTCACACCAATATTTGCGTCTAGAGCCTTTGCATTGAGGGCTATCTGAAAATGGCTGTGGCGCTGAAGTTGCCTGTGAATGTGGAGTTGGTGGCATGTGAAACCCGCATGTGGTGCATTCGTTTGTGTGGGATGCTCACCAAGTTTCATTTCAGTCCTAGGCACTCAAAGGGCACTAAGCATAGAGTGTGAAAACTGAGTTTCCTTGAGAGCTGCTTGGAAGCCTGATGGTGTGTGAAGTTAGTGAGCCAAATGGAGTTGTTCTCCCACAAGAACCACTCGTCTGATCTTTCTTCAATATGCCCTTCACCAACATGCAGTGTTTCCTTGATTGAATAAGCTCTCACACCAATATTTGCGTCTAGAGCCTTTGCATTGAGGGCTATCTGAAAAATGCTGTGGCGCTGAAGTTGCCTGTGAATGTGGAGTTGGTGGCATGTGAAACCCGCATGTGGAGGATTCGTTTGTGTGGGATGCTCACCAAGCTTCATTTCAGTCCTAGGCACTCAAAGGGCACTAAGCATAGAGTGTGAAAACTGAGTTTCCTTGAGAGCTGCTTGGAAGCCTGATGGTGTGTGAAGTTAGTGAGCCAAATGGAGTTGTAATGCCACAAGAACCACTCGGCTGATCCTTCTTCAATATGCCCTTCACCAACATGCAGTGTTTCCTTGATTGAATTAGCTCTCACACCAATATTTGCGTCTAGAGCCTTTGCATTGAGGGCTTTCTGAAAACGGCTGTGGCGCTGAAGTTGCCTGTGAATGTGGAGTTGGTGGCATGTGAAACCCGAATGTGGAGCATTCGTTTGTGTGGGATGCTCACCAAGTTTCCTTTAAGTCCTAGGCACTCAAAGGGCACTAAGCATAGAGTGTTAAAACTGAGTTTCCTTGAGAGCTGCTTGGAAGCCTGATGGTGTGTGAAGTTAGTGAGCCAAATGGAGTTGTTTTCCCACAAGAACCACTCGGCAGATCCTTCTTCAATATGCCCTTCACCAACATGCAGTGTTTCCTTGATTGAATAAGCTCTCACACCAATATTTGCGTCTAGAGCCTTTGCATTGAGGGCTATCTGAAAACGGCTGTGGCGCTGAAGTTGCCTGTGAATGTGGAGTTGGTGGCATGTGAAACCCGCATGTGGAGCATTCGTTTGTGTGGGATGCTCTACCAGGTTCATTCCTAGATAAGGCACTCAAAGGGCACTAAGCATAGAGTGTGAAAACTGAGTTTCCTTGAGAGCTGCTTGGAAGCCTGATGGTGTGTGAAGTTAGTGAGCCAAATGGAGTTGTTCTCCCACAAGAACCACTCGGCTGATCCTTCTTCAATATGCCCTTCACCAACATGCAGTGTTTCCTTGATTGAATTAGCTCTCACACCAATATTTGCGTCTAGAGCCTTTGCATTGAGGGCTATCTGAAAACGGCTGTGGCTCTGAAGTTGCCTGAGAATGTGGAGTTGGTGGCATGTGAAAGCCGCATGTGGAGCATTCGTTTGTGTGGGATGCTCACCAAGTTTCATTTCAGTCCTAGGCACTCAAAGGGCACTAAGCATAGAGTGTGAAAACTGAGTTTCCTTGAGAGCTGCTTGGAAGCCTGATGGTGTGTGAAGTTAGTGAGCCAAATGGAGTTGTTCTGCCACAAGAACCACTCGGCTGATCCTTCTTCAATATGCCCTTCACCAACATGCAGTGTTTCCTTGATTGAATTAGCTCTCACACCAATATTTGCGTCTAGAGCCTTTGCATTGAGGGCTATCTGAAAACGGCTGTGGCGCTGAAGTTGCCTGTGAATGTGGAGTTGGTGGCATGTGAAACCCGCATGTGGAGCATTCGTTTGTGTGGGATGCTCACCAAGTTTCCTTTAAGTCCTAGGCACTCAAAGGGCACTAAGCATAGAGTGTGAAAACTGAGTTTCCTTGAGAGCTGCTTGGAAGCCTGATGGTGTGTGAAGTTAGTGAGCCAAATGGAGTTGTTCTCCCACAAGAACCACTCGGCTGATCCTTCTTCAATATGCCCTTCACCAACATGCAGTGTTTCCTTGATTGAATTAGCTCTCACACCAATATTTGCGTCTAGAGCCTTTGCATTGAGGGCTATCTGAAAACGGCTGTGGCGCTGAAGTTGCCTGTGAATGTGGTGTTGGTGGCATGTGAAATTTGCATGTGGAGCATTCATTTGTGTGGGATGCTCTACCAGGATCATTCCTAGATAAGGCACTCAAAGGGAACTAAGCATAGAGTGTGAAAACTGAGTTTCCTTGAGAGCTGCTTGGAAGCCTGATGGTGTGTGAAGTTAGTGAGCCAAATGGAGTTGTTCTCCCACAAGAACCACTCGGCTGATCCTTCTTCAATATGCCCTTCACCAACATGCAGTGTTTCCTTGATTGAATTAGCTCTCACACCAATATTTGCGTCTAGAGCCTTTGCATTGAGGGCTATCTGAAAACGGCTGTGGCGCTGAAGTTGCCTGTGAATGTGGAGTTGGTGGCATGTGAAACCCGCATGTGGAGCATTCGTTTGTGTGGGATGCTCACCAAGCTTCATTTCAGTCCTAGGCAATCAAAGGGCACTAAGCATAGAGTGTGAAAACTGAGTTTCCTTGAGAGCTGCTTGGAAGCCTGATGGTGTGTGAAGTTAGTGAGCCAAATGGAGTTGTTCTCCCACAAGAACCACTCGGCTGATCCTTCTTCAATATGCCCTTCACCAACATGCAGTGTTTCCTTGATTGAATTAGCTCTCACACCAATATTTGCATCTAGAGCCTTTGCATTGAGGGCTATCTGAAAACGGCTGTGGCTCTGAAGTTGCCTGAGAATGTGGAGCTGGTGGCATGTGAAAGCCGCATGTGGAGCATTCGTTTGTGTGGGATGCTCACCAAGTTTCATTTCAGTCCTACGCACTCCAAGGGCACTAAGCATAGAGTGTGAAAACTGAGTTTCCTTGAGAGCTGCTTGGAAGCCTGATGGTGTGTGACGTTAGTGAGCCAAATGGAGTTGTTCTCCCACAAGAACCACTCGGCTGATCCTTCTTCAATATGCCCTTCACCAACATGCAGTGTTTCCTTGATTGAATAAGCTCTCACACCAATATTTGCGTCTAGAGCCTTTGCATTGAGGGCTATCTGAAAACGGCTGTGGCGCTGAAGTTGCCTGTGAATGTGGAGTTGGTGGCATGTGAAACCCGCATGTGGAGCATTCGTTTGTGTGGGATGCTCTACCAGGTTCATTCCTAGATAAGGCACTCAAAGGGCACTAAGCATAGAGTGTGAAAACTGAGTTTCCTTGAGAGCTGCTTGGAAGCCTGATGGTGTGTGAAGTTAGTGAGCCAAATGGAGTTGTTCTCCCACAAGAACCACTCGGCTGATCCTTCTTCAATATGCCCTTCACCAACATGCAGTGTTTCCTTGATTGAATTAGCTCTCACACCAATATTTGCGTCTAGAGCCTTTGCATTGAGGGCTATCTGAAAAATGCTGTGGCGCTGAAGTTGCCTGTGAATGTGGAGTTGGTGGCATGTGAAACCCGCATGTGGAGCATGCGTTTGTGTGGGATGCTCTACCAGGTTCATTCCTAGATAAGGCACTCAAAGGGCACTAAGCATAGAGTGCGAAAACTGAGTTTCCTTGAGAGCTGCTTGGAAGCCTGATGGTGTGTGAAGTTAGTGAGCCCAATGGAGTTGTTCTCCCACAAGAACCACTCGGCTGATCCTTCTTCAATATGCCCTTCACCAACATGCATTGTTTCCTTGATTGAATTAACTCTCACACCAATATTTGCGTCTAGAGCCTTTGCTTTGAGGGCTATCTGAAAATGGCTGTGGCGCTGAAGTTGCCTGTGAATGTGGAGTTGGTGGCATGTGCAACTTGCATGTGGAGCATTCGTTTGTGTGGGATGCTCTACCAGGTTCATTCCTAGATAAGGCACTCAAAGGGCACTAAGCATAGAGTGTGAAAACTGAGTTTCCTTGAGAGCTGCTTGGAAGCCTGATGGTGTGTGAAGTTAGTGAGCCCAATGGAGTTGTTCTCCCACAA
This sequence comes from Ochotona princeps, assembly GCF_030435755.1. NCBI lineage: Eukaryota > Metazoa > Chordata > Mammalia > Lagomorpha > Ochotonidae > Ochotona > Ochotona princeps. The sequence goes on along the minus strand of NW_026701368.1, from coordinate 23,662 downwards.
GAACCACTCGGCTGATCCTTCTTCAATATGCCCTTCACCAACATGCAATGTTTCCTTGATTGAATTAGCTCTCACACCAATATTTGCGTCTAGAGCCTTTGCATTGAGGGCTATCTGAAAACGGCTGTGGCGCTGAAGTTGCCTGTGAATGTGGAGTTGGTGGCATGTGAAACCCGCATGTGGAGCATTCGTTTGTGTGGGATGCTCACCAAGCTTCATTTCAGTCCTAGGCAATCAAAGGGCACTAAGCATAGAGTGTGAAAACTGAGTTTCCTTGAGAGCTGCTTGGAAGCCTGATGGTGTGTGAAGTTAGTGAGCCAAATGGAGTTGTTCTCCCACAAGAACCACTCGGCTGATCCTTCTTCAATATGCCCTTCACCAACATGCAGTGTTTCCTTTATTGAATTAGCTCTCACACCAATATTTGCATCTAGAGCCTTTGCATTGAGGGCTATCTGAAAACGGCTGTGGCTCTGAAGTTGCCTGAGAATGTGGAGTTGGTGGCATGTGAAAGCCGCATGTGGAGCATTCGTTTGTGTGGGATGCTCACCAAGTTTCATTTCAGTCCTAGGCACTCAAAGGGCACTAAGCATAGAGTGTGAAAACTGAGTTTCCTTGAGAGCTGCTTGGAAGCCTGATGGTGTGTGAAGTTAGTGAGCCAAATGGAGTTGTTCTCCCACAAGAACCGCTCGGCTGATCCTTCTTCAATATGCCCTTCACCAACATGCAGTGTTTCCTTGATTGAATTAGCTCTCACACCAATATTTGCGTCTAGAGCCTTTGCATTGAGGGCTATCTGAAAACGGCTGTGGCGCTGAAGTTGCCTGTGAATGTGGAGTTGGTGGCATGTGAAACCCGCATGTGGAGCATTCGTTTGTGTGGGATGCTCTACCGGGTTCATTCCTAGATAATGCACTCAAAGGGCACTAAGCATAGAGTGTGAAAACTGAGTTTCCTTGAGAGCTGCTTGGAAGCCTGATGGTGTGTGAAGTTAGTGAGCCAAATGGAGTTGTTCTCCCACAAGAACCACTCGGCTGATTCTTCTTCAATATGCCCTTCACCAACATGCAGTGTTTCCTTGATTGAATTAGCTCTCACACACATATTTGCGTCTAGATTCTTTGCATTGAGGGCTATCTGAAAACGGCTGTGGCGCTGAAGTTGCCTGTGAATGTGGAGTTGGTGGCATGTGAAACCCGCATGTGGAGCATTCGTTTGTGTGGGATGCTCTACCAGGTTCATTTCAGTCCTAGCCATACAAAGGGCACTAAGCATAGAGTGTGAAAACTGAGTTTCCTTGAGAGCTGCTTGGAAGCCTGATGGTGTGTGAAGTTAGTGAGCCAAATGGAGTTGTTCTCCCACAAGAACCACTCGGCTGATCCTTCTTCAATATGCCCTTCACCAACATGCAGTGTTTCCTTGATTGAATTAGCTCTCACACCAATATTTGCGTCTAGAGCCTTTGCATTGAGGGCTATCTGAAAACGGCTGTGGCGCTGAAGTTGCCTGTGAATGTGGAGTTGGTGGCATGTGAAACCCGCATGTGGAGCATTCGTTTGTGTGGGATGCTCTACCAGGTTCATTTCAGTCCTAGCCATACAAAGGACACTAAGCATAGAGTGTGAAAACTGAGTTTCCTTGAGAGCTGCTTGAGAGCCTGATGGTGTGTGAAGTTAGTGAGCCAAATGGTGTTGTTCTCCCACAAGAACCACTCGGCTGATCTTTCTTCAATATGCCCTTCACCAACATGCAGTGTTTCCTTTATTGAATTAGCTCTCACACCAATATTTGCATCTAGAGCCTTTGCATTGAGGGCTATCTGAAAACGGCTGTGGCTCTGAAGTTGCCTGAGAATGTGGAGTTGGTGGCATGTGAAAGCCGCATGTGGAGCATTCGTTTGTGTGGGATGCTCACCAAGTTTCATTTCAGTCCTAGGCACTCAAAGGGCACTAAGCATAGAGTGTGAAAACTGAGTTTCCTTGAGAGCTGCTTGGAAGCCTGATGGTGTGTGAAGTTAGTGAGCCAAATGGAGTTGTTCTCCCACAAGAACCGCTCGGCTGATCCTTCTTCAATATGCCCTTCACCAACATGCAGTGTTTCCTTGATTGAATTAGCTCTCACACCAATATTTGCGTCTAGAGCCTTTGCATTGAGGGCTATCTGAAAACGGCTGTGGCGCTGAAGTTGCCTGTGAATGTGGAGTTGGTGGCATGTGAAATTTGCATGTGGAGCATTCGTTTGTGTGGGATGCTCTACCAGGTTCATTTCAGTCCTAGCCATACAAACGGCACTAAGCATAGAGTGTGAAATCTGAGTTTCCTTGAGAGCTGCTTGGAAGCCTGATGGTGTGTGAAGTTAGTGAGCCAAATGGAGTTGTTCTCCCACAAGAACCACTCGGTTGATCCTTCTTCAATATGCCCTTCACCAACATGCAGTGTTTCCTTGATTGAATTAGCTCTCACACCAATATTTGCGTCTAGAGCCTTTGCATTGAGGGCTATCTGAAAACGGCTGTGGCGCTGAAGTTGCCTGTGAATGTGGAGTTGGTGGCATGTGAAACCCGCATGTGGTGCATTCGTTTGTGTGGGATGCTCACCAAGGTTCATTTCAGTCCTAGGAACTCAAAGGGCACTAAGCATAGAGTGTGAAAACTGAGTTTCCTTGAGAGCTGCTTGGAAGCCTGATGGTGTGTGAAGTTAGTGAGCCAAATGGAGTTGTTCTCCCACAAGAACCACTCGGCTGATCCTTCTTCAATATGCCCTTCACCAACATGCAGTGTTTCCTTGATTGAATAAGCTCTCACACCAATATTTGTGTCTAGAGCCTTTGCATTGAGGGCTATCTGAAAAATGCTGTGGCGCAGAAGTTGCCTGTGAATGTGGAGTTGGTGGCATGTGAAACCCGCATGTGGAGCATGCGTTTGTGTGGGATGCTCTACCAGGTTCATTCCTAGATAAGGCACTCAAAGGGCACTAAGCATAGAGTGTGAAAACTGAGTTTCCTTGAGAGCTGCTTGGAAGCCTGATGGTGTGTGAAGTTAGTGAGCCAAATGGAGTTGTTCTCCCACAAGAACCACTCGGCTGATCCTTCTTCAATATGCCCTTCACCAACATGCAGTGTTTCCTTGATTGAATTAGCTCTCACACCAATATTTGCATCTAGAGCCTTTGCATTGAGGGCTATCTGAAAACGGCTGTGGCTCTGAAGTTGCCTGAGAATGTGGAGTTGGTGGCATGTGAAACCCGCATGTGGAGCATTCGTTTGTGTGGGATGCTCACCAAGTTTCATTTCAGTATTAGGCACTCAAAGGGCACTAAGCATAGAGTGTGAAAACTGAGTTTCCTTGAGAGCTGCTTGGAAGCCTGATGGTGTGTGAAGTTAGTGAGCCAAATGGAGTTGTTCTGCCACAAGAACCACTCGGCTGATCCTTCTTCAATATGCCCTTCACCAATATGCAGTGTTTCCTTGATTGAATTAGCTCTCACACCAATATTTGCGTCTAGAGCCTTTGCATTGAGGGCTATCTGAAAACGGCTGTGGCGCTGAAGTTGCCTGTGAATGTGGAGTTGGTGGCATGTGAAACCCGCATGTGGAGCATTCGTTTGTGTGGGATGCTCTACCAGGTTCATTCCTAGATAAGGCACTCAAAGGGCACTAAGCATAGAGTGTGAAAACTGAGTTTGCTTGAGAGCTGCTTGGAAGCCTGATGGTGTGTGAAGTTAGTGAGCCAAATGGAGTTGTTTTCCCACAAGAACCACTCGGCAGATCCTTCTTCAACATGCCCTTCACCAACATGCAGTGTTTCCTTGATTGAATAAGCTCTCACACCAATATTTGCGTCTAGAGCCTTTGCATTGAGGGCTATCTGAAAACGGCTGTGGCGCTGAAGTTGCCTGTGAATGTGGAGTTGGTGGCATGTGAAACCCGCATGTGGAGCATTCGTTTGTGTGGGATGCTCTACCAGGTTCATTCCTAGATAAGGCACTCAAAGGGCACTAAGCATAGAGTGTGAAAACTGAGTTTCCTTGAGAGCTGCTTGGAAGCCTGATGGTGTGTGAAGTTAGTGAGCCAAATGGAGTTGTTCTCCCACAAGAACCACTCGGCTGATCCTTCTTCAATATGCCCTTCACCAACATGCAGTGTTTCCTTGATTGAATTAGCTCTCACACCAATATTTGCGTCTAGAGCCTTTGCATTGAGGGCTATCTGAAAACGGCTGTGGCGCTGAAGTTGCCTGTGAATGTGGAGTTGGTGGCATGTGAAATTTGCATGTGGAGCATTCGTTTGTGTTGGATGCTCTACCAGGTTCATTCCTAGATAAGGCACTCAAAGGGAACTAAGCATAGAGTGTGAAAACTGAGTTTCCTTGAGAGCTGCTTGGAAGCCTGATGGTGTGTGAAGTTAGTGAGCCAAATGGAGTTGTTCTCCCACAAGAACCACTCGGCTGATCCTTCTTCAATATGCCCTTCACCAACATGCAGTGTTTCCTTGATTGAATTAGCTCTCACACCAATATTTGCGTCTAGAGCCTTTGCATTGAGGGCTATCTGAAAACTGCTGTGGCGCTGAAGTTGCCTGTGAATGTGGAGTTGGTGGCATGTGAAACCCGCATGTGAGCATTCGTTTGTGTGGATGCTCTACCAGGTTCATTCCTAGATAAGGCACTCAAATGGCACTAAGCATAGAGTGTGAAAACTGAGTTTCCTTGAGAGCTGCTTGGAAGCCTGATGGTGTGTGAAGTTAGTGAGCCAAATGGAGTTGTTCTCCCACAAGAACCACTCGGCTGATCCTTCTTCAATATGCCCTTCACCAACATGCAGTGTTTCCTTGATTGAATTAGCTCTCACACCAATATTTGCGTCTAGAGCCTTTGCATTGAGGGCTATCTGAAAATGGCTGTGGCGCTGAAGTTGCCTGTGAATGTGGAGTTGGTGGCATGTGAAACCCGCATGTGGAGCATTCGTTTGTGTGGGATGCTCTACCAAGCTTCATTTCAGTGCTAGGCACTCAAAGGGCACTAAGCATAGAGTGTGAAAACTGAGTTTCCTTGAGAGCTACTTGGAAGCCTGATGGTGTGTGAAGTTAGTGAGCCAAATGGAGTTGTTCTCCCACAAGAACCACTCGGCTGATCCTTCTTCAATATGCCTATCACCAATATGCAGTGTTTCCTTGATTGAATTAGCTCTCACACCAATATTTGCGTTCTAGAGCCTTTGCATTGAGGGCTATCTGAAAACGGCTGTGGCGCTGAAGTTGCCTGTGAATGTGGAGTTGGTGGCATGTGAAACCCGCATGTGGAGCATTCGTTTGTGTGGGATGCTCTACCAGGTTCATTCCTAGATAAGGCACTCAAAGGGCACTAAGCATAGAGTGTGAAAACTGAGTTTCCTTGAGAGCTGCTTGGAAGCCTGATGGTGTGTGAAGTTAGTGAGCCAAATGGAGTTGTTCTCCCCACAAGAACCACTCGGCTGATCCTTCTTCAATATGCCCTTCACCAACATGCAGTGTTTCCTTGATTGAATTAGCTCTCACACCAATATTTGCGTCTAGAGCCTTTGCTTTGAGGGCTATCTGAAAACGGCTGTGGCGCTGAAGTTGCCTGTGAATGTGGAGTTGGTGGCATGTGAAACCGCATGTGGAGCATTCGTTTGTGTGGGATGCTCTACCAGGTTCATTCCTAGATAAGGCACTCAAAGGGCACTAAGCATAGAGTGTGAAAACTGAGTTTCCTTGAGAGCTGCTTGGAAGCCTGATGGTGTGTGAAGTTAGTGAGCCAAATGGAGTTGTTCTGCCCACAAGAACCACTCGGCTGATCCTTCTTCAATATGCCCTTCACCAACATGCAGTGTTTCCTTGATTGAATTAGCTCTCACACCAATATTTGCCGTCTAGAGCCTTTGCATTGAGGGCTATCTGAAAACGGCTGTGGCGCTGAAGTTGCCTGTGAATGTGGAGTTGGTGGCATGTGAAACCCGCATGTGGAGCATTCGTTTGTGTGGGATGCTCTACCAGGTTCATTCCTAGATAAGGCACTCAAATGGCACTAAGCATAGAGTGTGAAAACTGAGTTTCCTTGAGAGCTGCTTGGAAGCCTGATGGTGTGTGAAGTTAGTGAGCCAAATGGAGTTGTTCTCCCACAAGAACCACTCGGCTGATCCTTCTTCAATATGCCCTTCACCAACATGCAGTGTTTCCTTGATTGAATTAGCTCTCACACCAATATTTGCGTCTAGAGCCTTTGCATTGAGGGCTATCTGAAAATGGCTGTGGCGCTGAAGTTGCCTGTGAATGTGGAGTTGGTGGCATGTGAAACCCGCATGTGGAGCATTCGTTTGTGTGGGATGCTCTACCAAGCTTCATTTCAGTGCTAGGCACTCAAAGGGCACTAAGCCATAGAGTGTGAAAACTGAGTTTCCTTGAGAGCTACTTGGAAGCCTGATGGTGTGTGAAGTTAGTGAGCCAAATGGAGTTGTTCTCCCACAAGAACCACTCGGCTGATCCTTCTTCAATATGCCTATCACCAATATGCAGTGTTTCCTTGATTGAATTAGCTCTCACACCAATATTTGCGTCTAGAGCCTTTGCATTGAGGGCTATCTGAAAACGGCTGTGGCGCTGAAGTTGCCTGTGAATGTGGAGTTGGTGGCATGTGAAACCCGCATGTGGAGCATTCGTTTGTGTGGGATGCTCTACCAGGTTCATTCCTAGATAAGGCACTCAAAGGGCACTAAGCATAGAGTGTGAAAACTGAGTTTCCTTGAGAGCTGCTTGGAAGCCTGATGGTGTGTGAAGTTAGTGAGCCAAATGGAGTTGTTCTCCCACAAGAACCACTCGGCTGATCCTTCTTCAATATGCCCTTCACCAACATGCAGTGTTTCCTTGATTGAATTAGCTCTCACACCAATATTTGCGTCTAGAGCCTTTGCATTGAGGGCTATCTGAAAACGGCTGTGGCGCTGAAGTTGCCTGTGAATGTGGAGTTGGTGGCATGTGAAACCCGCATGTGGAGCATTCGTTTGTGTGGGATGCTCTACCAGGTTCATTCTAGATAAGGCACTCAAAGGGCACTAAGCATAGAGTGTGAAAACTGAGTTTCCTTGAGAGCTGCTTGGAAGCCTGATGGTGTGTGAAGTTAGTGAGCCAAATGGAGTTGTTCTGCCACAAGAACCACTCGGCTGATCCTTCTTCAATATGCCCTTCACCAACATGCAGTGTTTCCTTGATTGAATTAGCTCTCACACCAATATTTGCGTCTAGAGCCTTTGCATTGAGGGCTATCTGAAAATGGCTGTGGCGCTGAAGTTGCCTGTGAATGTTGAGTTGGTGGCATGTGAAACCCGCATGTGGAGCATTCGTTAGTGTGGGATGCTCACCAAGCTTCATTTCAGTCCTTAGGCACTCAAAGGGCACTAAGCATAGAGTGTGAAAACTGAGTTCCTTGAGAGCTGCTTGGAAGCCTGATGGTGTGTGAAGTTAGTGAGCCAAATGGAGTTGTTCTCCCACAAGAACCACTCGGCTGATCCTTCTTCAATATGCCCTTCACCAACATGCAGTGTTTCCTTGATTGAATTAGCTCTCACACCAATATTTGCGTCTAGAGCCTTTGCATTGAGGGCTATCTGAAAACGGCTGTGGCGCTGAAGTTGCCTGTGAATGTGGAGTTGGTGGCATGTGAAACCCGCATGTGGAGCATTTGCTTGTGTGGGATGCTCTACCAGGTTCACTCCTAGATAAGGCACTCAAAGGGCACTAAGCATAGAGTGTGAAAACTGAGTTTGCCTTGAGAGCTACTTGGAAGCCTGATGGTGTGTGAAGTTAGTGAGCCAAATGGAGTTGTTCTCCCACAAGAACCACTCGGCTGATCCTTCTTCAATATACCCTTAACCAACATGCAGTGTTTCCTTGCTTGAATTAGCTCTCACACCAATATTTGTGTCTAGAGCCTTTGCATTGAGGGCTATCTGAAAACGGCTGTGGCGCTGAAGTTGCCTGTGAATGTGGAGTTGGTGGCATGTGAAACCCGCATGTGCAACATTCGTTTGTGTGGGATGCTCACCAAGTTTCATTTCAGTCCTAGGCACTCAAAGGGCACTAAGCATAGAGTGTGAAAACTGAGTTTCCTTGAGAGCTGCTTGGAAACCTAATGGTGTGTGAAGTTAGTGAGCCAAATGGAGTTGTTCTCCCACAAGAACCACTCGGCTGATCCTTCTTCAATATGCCCTTCACCAACATGCAGTGTTTCCTTGATTGAATTAGCTCTCACACCAATATTTGCGTCTAGAGCCTTTACATTGAGGGCTATCTGAAAACGGCTGTGGCGCTGAAGTTGCCTGTGAATGTGGAATTGGTGGCATGTGAAACCCGCATGTGGAGCATTCGTTTGTGTGGGATGCTCTCCAAGCTTCATTTCAGTCCTATTGCACTCAAAGGGCACTAAGCATAGAGTGTGAAAACTGAGTTTCCTTGAGAGCTGCTTGGAAGCCTGATGGTGTGTGAAGTTAGTGAGCCAAATGGAGTTGTTCTCCCACAAGAACCACTCGGCTGATCCTTCTTCAATATGCCCTTCACCAACATGCAGTGTTTCCTTGATTGAATTAGCTCTCACACCAATATTTGCGTCTAGAGCCTTTGCTTTGAGGGCTATCTGAAAACGGCTGTGGCGCTGAAGTTGCCTGTGAATGTGGAGTTGGTGGCATGTGAAACCCCGCATGTGGAGCATTCGTTTGTGTGGGATGCTCTACCAGGTTCATTCCTAGATAAGGCACTCAAAGGGCACTAAGCATAGAGTGTGAAAACTGAGTTTCCTTGAGAGCTGCTTGGAAGCCTGATGGTGTGTGAAGTTAGTGAGCCAAATGGAGTTGTTCTGCCCACAAGAACCACTCGGCTGATCCTTCTTCAATATGCCCTTCACCAACATGCAGTGTTTCCTTGATTGAATTAGCTCTCACACCAATATTTGCGTCTAGAGCCTTTGCATTGAGGGCTATCTGAAAATGGCTGTGGCGCTGAAGTTGCCTGTGAATGTTGAGTTGGTGGCATGTGAAACCCGCATGTGGAGCATTCGTTAGTGTGGGATGCTCACCAAGCTTCATTTCAGTCCTAGGCACTCAAAGGGCACTAAGCATAGAGTGTGAAAACTGAGTTCCTTGAGAGCTGCTTGGAAGCCTGATGGTGTGTGAAGTTAGTGAGCCAAATGGAGTTGTTCTCCACAAGAACCACTCGGCTGATCCTTCTTCAATATGCCCTTCACCAACATGCAGTGTTTCCTTGATTGAATTAGCTCTCACACCAATATTTGCGTCTAGAGCCTTTGCATTGAGGGCTATCTGAAAACGGCTGTGGCGCTGAAGTTGCCTGTGAATGTGGAGTTGGTGGCATGTGAAACCCGCATGTGGAGCATTCGCTTGTGTGGGATGCTCTACCAGGTTCACTCTAGATAAGGCACTCAAAGGGCACTAAGCATAGAGTGTGAAACTGAGTTTGCTTGAGAGCTACTTGGAAGCCTGATGGTGTGTGAAGTTAGTGAGCCAAATGGAGTTGTTCTCCCACAAGAACCACTCGGCTGATCCTTCTTCAATATACCCTTAACCAACATGCAGTGTTTCCTTGCTTGAATTAGCTCTCACACCAATATTTGTGTCTAGAGCCTTTGCATTGAGGGCTATCTGAAAACGGCTGTGGCGCTGAAGTTGCCTGTGAATGTGGAGTTGGTGGCATGTGAAACCCCGCATGTGCAACATTCGTTTGTGTGGGATGCTCACCAAGTTTCATTTCAGTCCTAGGCACTCAAAGGGCACTAAGCATAGAGTGTGAAAACTGAGTTTCCTTGAGAGCTGCTTGGAAGCCTAATGGTGTGTGAAGTTAGTGAGCCAAATGGAGTTGTTCTCCCACAAGAACCACTCGGCTGATCCTTCTTCAATATGCCCTTCACCAACATGCAGTGTTTCCTTGATTGAATTAGCTCTCACACCAATATTTGCGTCTAGAGCCTTTACATTGAGGGCTATCTGAAAACGGCTGTGGCGCTGAAGTTGCCTGTGAATGTGGAATTGGTGGCATGTGAAACCCGCATGTGGAGCATTCGTTTGTGTGGGATGCTCTCCAAGCTTCATTTCAGTCCTATTCACTCAAAGGGCACTAAGCATAGAGTGTGAAAACTGAGTTTCCTTGAGAGCTGCTTGGAAGCCTGATGGTGTGTGAAGTTAGTGAGCCAAATGGAGTTGTTCTCCCACAAGAACCACTCGGCTGATCCTTCTTCAATATGCCCTTCAACAACATGCAGTGTTTCTGATTGAATTAGCTCTCACACCAATATTTGCGTCTAGAGCCTTTGCATTGAGGGCTATCTGAAAACTGCTGTGGCGCTGAAGTTGCCTGTGAATGTGGAGTTGGTGGCATGTGAAACCCGCATGTGGAGCATTCGTTTGTGTGGGATGCTCTACCAGGTTCATTTCAGTCCTAGCCATACAAAGGGCACTAAGCATAGAGTGTGAAAACTGAGTTTCCTTGAGAGCTGCTTGGGAAGCCTGATGGTGTGTGAAGTTAGTGAGGCCAAATCGGAGTTGTTCTCCCACAAGAACCACTCGACTGATTCTTCTTCAATATGCCCTTCACCAACATGCAGTGTTTCCTTGATTGAATTAGCTCTCACACCAATATTTGCGTCTAGAGCCTTTGCATTGAGGGCTATCTGAAAACGGCTGTGGCGCTGAAGTTGCCTGTGAATGTGGAGTTGGTGGCATGTGAAACCCGCATGTGGAGCATTCGTTTGTGTGGGATGCTCTACCAGGTTCATTCCTAGATAATGCACTCAAAGAGCACTAAGCATAGAGTGTGAAAACTGAGTTTCCTTGAGAGCTGCTTGGAAGCCTGATGGTGTGTGAAGTTAGTGAGGCCCAATGGAGTTGTTCTCCACAAGAACCACTCGGCTGATTCTTCTTCAATATGCCCTTCACCAACATGCGGTGTTTCCTTGATTGAATTAGCTCTCACACCAATATTTGCGTCTAGAGCCTTTGCATTGAGGGCTATCTGAAAACGGCTGTGGCGCTGAAGTTGCCTGTGAATGTGGAGTTGGTGGCATGTGAAACCCGCATGTGGAGCATTCGTTTGTGTGGGATGCTCTACCAGGTTCATTTCAGTCCTAGCCATACAAAGGACACTAAGCATAGAGTGTGAAAACTGAGTTTCCTTGAGAGCTGCTTGGAAGCCTGATGGTGTGTGAAGTTCGTGAGCCAAATGGAGTTGTTCTCCCACAAGAACCACTCGGCTGATCCTTCTTCAATATGCCCTTCACCAACATGCAGTGTTTCCTTGATTGAATTAGCTCTCACACCAATATTTGCGTCTAGAGCCTTTGCATTGAGGGCTATCTGAAAACGGCTGTGGCGCTGAAGTTGCCTGTGAATGTGGAGTTGGTGGCATGTGAAACCCGCATGTGGAGCATTCGTTTGTGTGGGATGCTCTACCGGGTTCATTCCTAGATAATGCACTCAAAGGGCACTAAGCATAGAGTGTGAAAACTGAGTTTCCTTGAGAGCTGCTTGGAAGCCTGATGGTGTGTGAAGTTAGTGAGCCAAATGGAGTTGTTCTCCCACAAGAACCACTCGGCTGATTCTTCTTCAATATGCCCTTCACCAACATGCAGTGTTTCCTTGATTGAATTAGCTCTCACACCAATATTTGCGTCTAGAGCCTTTGCATTGAGGGCTATCTGAAAACGGCTGTGGCGCTGAAGTTGCCTGTGAATGTGGAGTTGGTGGCATGTGAAACCCGCATGTGGAGCATTCGTTTGTGTGGGATGCTCTACCAGGTTCATTCCTAGATAATGCACTCAAGGGCACTAAGCATAGAGTGTGAAAACTGAGTTTCCTTGAGAGCTGCTTGGAAGCCTGATGGTGTGTGAAGTTAGTGAGCCCAATGGAGTTGTTCTCCCACAAGAACCACTCGGCTGATTCTTCTTCAATATGCCCTTCACCAACATGCAGTGTTTCCTTGATTGAATTAGCTCTCACACCAATATTTGCGTCTAGATTCTTTGCATTGAGGGCTATCTGAAAACGGCTGTGGCGCTGAAGTTGCCTGTGAATGTGGAGTTGGTGGCATGTGAAACCCGCATGTGGAGCATTCGTTTGTGTGGATGCTCTACCAGTCATTTCAGTCCTAGCCATACAAAGGGCACTAAGCATAGAGTGTGAAAACTGAGTTTCCTGAGAGCTGCTTGGAAGCCTGATGGTGTGTGAAGTTAGTGAGCCAAATGGAGTTGTTCTCCCACAAGAACCACTCGGCTGATCCTTCTTCAATATGCCCTTCACCAACATGCAGTGTTTCCTTGATTGAATTAGCTCTCACACCAATATTTGCGTCTAGAGCCTTTGCATTGAGGGCTATCTGAAAACGGCTGTGGCGCTGAGTTGCCTGTGAATGTGGAGATGGTGGCATGTGAAACCCGCATGTGGAGCATTCGTTTGTGTGGGATGCTCTACCAGGTTCATTTCAGTCCTATTCACTCAAAAGGGCACTAAGCATAGAGTGTGAAAACTGAGTTTCCTTGAGAGCTGCTTGAGAGCCTGATGGTGTGTGAAGTTAGTGAGCCAAATGGTGTTTGTTCTCCCACAAGAACCACTCGGCTGATCCTTCTTCAATATGCCCTTCACCAACATGCAGTGTTTCCTTGATTGAATTAGCTCTCACACCAATATTTGCGTCTAGAGCCTTTGCATTGAGGGCTATCTGAAAACGGCTGTGGCGCTGAAGTTGCCTGTGAATGTGGAGTTGGTGGCATGTGAAACCCGCATGTGGAGCATTCGTTTGTGTGGGATGCTCTACCAGGTTCATTCCTAGATAATGCACTCAAAGGGCACTAAGCATAGAGTGTGAAAACTGAGTTTCCTTGAGAGCTGCTTGGAAGCCTGATGGTGTGTGAAGTTAGTGAGCCAAATGGAGTTGTTCTCCCACAAGAACCACTCGGCTGATCCTTCTTCAATATGCCCTTCACCAACATGCAGTGTTTCCTTGATTGAATTAGCTCTCACACCAATATTTGCGTCTAGAGCCTTTGCATTTGAGGGCTATCTGAAAACGGCTGTGGCGCTGAAGTTGCCTGTGAATGTGGAGTTGGTGGCATGTGAAACCCGCATGTGGAGCATTCGTTTGTGTGGGATGCTCTACCAGGTTCATTTCAGTCCTAGCCATACAAAGGGCACTAAGCATAGAGTGTGAAAACTGAGTTTGCTTGAGAGCTGCTTGGAAGCCTGATGGTGTGTGTAGTGAGCAAAATGGAGTTGTTCTCCCACAAGAACCACTCGGCTGATCCTTCTTCAATATGCCCTTCACCAACATGCAGTGTTTCCTTGATTGAATTAGCTCTCACACCAATATTTGCGTCTAGAGCCTTTGCATTGAGGGCTTACTGAAAACAGCTGTGGATCTGAAGTTGCCTGTGAATGTAGAGTTGGTGGCATGTGAAACCCGCATGTGGAGCATTCGTTTCTGTGTGGGATGCTCTCCAAGCTTCATTTCAGTCCTATTCACTCAAAGGGCACTAAGCATAGAGTGTGAAAACTGAGTTTCCTTGAGAGCTGCTTGGAAGTCTTATGGTGTGTGTAGTGAGCCAAATGGAGTTGTTCTCCCACAAGAACCGCTCGGCTGATCCTTCTTCAATATGCCCTTCACCAACATGCAGTGTTTCCTTGATTGAATTAGCTCTCACACCAATATTTGCGTCTAGAGCCTTTGCATTGAGGGCTATCTGAAAACGGCTGTGGCGCTGAAGTTGCTTGTGAATGTGGAGTTGGTGGCATGTGAAACCCGCATGTGGAGCATTCGTTTGTGTGGGATGCTCTACCAGGTTCATTTCAGTCCTAACCATACAAAGGGCACTAAGCATAGAGTGTGAAAACTGAGTTTCCTTGAGAGCTGCTTGGAAGCCTGATGGTGTGTGAAGTTAGTGAGCCAAATGGAGTTGTTCTCCCACAAGAACCACTCGGCTGATCCTTCTTCAATATGCCCTTCACCAACATGCAGTGTTTCCTTGATTGAATTAGCTCTCACACCAATATTTGCGTCTAGAGCCTTTGCATTGAGGGCTAACTGAAAACGGCTGTGGCGCTGAAGTTGCCTGTGAATGTGGAGTTGGTGGCATGTGAAACCCGCATGTGGAGCATTCGTTTCTGTGGGATGCTCTCCAAGCTTCATTTCAGTCCTATTCACTCAAAGGGCACTAAGCATAGAGTGTGAAAACTGAGTTTCCTTGAGAGCTGCTTGGAAGCCTGATGGTGTGTGTAGTGAGCCAAATGGAGTTGTTCTCCCACAAGAACCACTCGGCTGATCCTTCTTCAATATGCCCTTCACCAACATGCAGTGTTTCCTTGATTGAATTAGCTCTCACACCAATATTTGCGTCTAGAGCCTTTGCATTGAGGGCTATCTGAAAACGGCTGTGGCGCTGACGTTGCCTGTGAATGTGGAGTTGGTGGCATGTGAAACCCGCATGTGGAGCATTCGTTTCTGTGGGATGCTCTACCAGGTTCATTTCAGTCCTAGCCATACAAAGGGCACTAAGCATAGAGTGTGAAAACTGAGATTCCTTGAGAGCTGCTTGGAAGCCTGATGGTGTGTGAAGTTAGTGAGCCAAATGGAGTTGTTCTCCCACAAGAACCACTCGGCTGATCCTTCTTCAATATGCCCTTCACCAACATGCAGTGTTTCCTTGATTGAATTAGCTCTCACACCAATATTTGCGTCTAGAGCCTTTGCATTGAGGGCTATCTGAAAACGGCTGTGGCGCTGAAGTTGCCTGTGAATGTGGAGTTGGTGGCATGTGAAACCCGCATGTGGAGCATTCGTTTGTGTGGGATGCTCTACCAGGTTCATTCCTAGATAATGCACTCAAAGGGCACTAAGCATAGAGTGTGAAAACTGAGTTTCCTTGAGAGCTGCTTGGAAGCCTGATGGTGTGTGAAGTTAGTCAGCCAAATGGAGTTGTTCTCCCACAAGAACCACTCGGCTGATCCTTCTTCAATATGCCCTTCACCAACATGCAGTGTTTCCTTGATTGAATTAGCTCTCACACCAATATTTGCGTCTAGAGCCTTTGCATTGAGGGCTATCTGAAAACGGCTGTGGCGCTGAAGTTGCCTGTGAATGTGGAGTTGGTGGCATGTGAAACCCGCATGTGGAGCATTCGTTTGTGTGGGATGCTCTACCAGGTTCATTTCAGTCCTAGCCATACAAAGGGCACTAAGCATAGAGTGTGAAAACTGAGTTTGCTTGAGAGCTGCTTGGAAGCCTGATGGTGTGTGTAGTGAGCAAAATGGAGTTGTTCTCCCACAAGAACCACTCGGCTGATCCTTCTTCAATATGCCCTTCACCAACATGCAGTGTTTCCTTGATTGAATTAGCTCTCACACCAATATTTGCGTCTAGAGCCTTTGCATTGAGGGCTAACTGAAAACGGCTGTGGCGCTGAAGTTGCCTGTGAATGTGGAGTTGGTGGCATGTGAAACCCGCATGTGGAGCATTCGTTTCTGTGGGATGCTCTCCAAGCTTCATTTCAGTCCTATTCACTCAAAGGGCACTAAGCATAGAGTGTGAAAACTGAGTTTCCTTGAGAGCTGCTTGGAAGCCTGATGGTGTGTGTAGTGAGCCAAATGGAGTTGTTCTCCCACAAGAACCACTCGGCTGATCCTTCTTCAATATGCCCTTCACCAACATGCAGTGTTTCCTTGATTGAATTAGCTCTCACACCAATATTTGCGTCTAGAGCCTTTGCATTGAGGGCTATCTGAAAACGGCTGTGGCGCTGACGTTGCCTGTGAATGTGGAGTTGGTGGCATGTGAAACCCGCATGTGGAGCATTCGTTTCTGTGGGATGCTCTACCAGGTTCATTTCAGTCCTAGCCATACAAAGGGCACTAAGCATAGAGTGTGAAAACTGAGATTCCTTGAGAGCTGCTTGGAAGCCTGATGGTGTGTGAAGTTAGTGAGCCAAATGGAGTTGTTCTCCCACAAGAACCACTCGGCTGATCCTTCTTCAATATGCCCTTCACCAACATGCAGTGTTTCCTTGATTGAATTAGCTCTCACACCAATATTTGCGTCTAGAGCCTTTGCATTGAGGGCTATCTGAAAACGGCTGTGGCGCTGAAGTTGCCTGTGAATGTGGAGTTGGTGGCATGTGAAACCCGCATGTGGAGCATTCGTTTGTGTGGGATGCTCTACCAGGTACATTCCTAGATAAGGCACTCAAAGGGCACTAAGCATAGAGTGTGAAAACTGAGTTTCCTTGAGAGCTGCTTGGAAGCCTGATGGTGTGTGAAGTTAGTCAGCCAAATGGAGTTGTTCTCCCACAAGAACCACTCGGCTGATCCTTCTTCAATATGCCCTTCACCAACATGCAGTGTTTCCTTGATTGAATTAGCTCTCACACCAATATTTGCGTCTAGAGCCTTTGCATTGAGGGCTATCTGAAAACGGCTGTGGCGCTGAAGTTGCCTGTGAATGTGGAGTTGGTGGCATGTGAAACCCGCATGTGGAGCATTCGTTTGTGTGGGATGCTCTACCAGGTTCATTTCAGTCCTAGCCATACAAAGGGCACTAAGCATAGAGTGTGAAAACTGAGTTTGCTTGAGAGCTGCTTGGAAGCCTGATGGTGTGTGTAGTGAGCAAAATGGAGTTGTTCTCCCACAAGAACCACTCGGCTGATCCTTCTTCAATATGCCCTTCACCAACATGCAGTGTTTCCTTGATTGAATTAGCTCTCACACCAATATTTGCGTCTAGAGCCTTTGCATTGAGGGCTATCTGAAAACAGCTGTGGATCTGAAGTTGCCTGTGAATGTGGAGTTGGTGGCATGTGAAACCCGCATGTGGAGCATTCGTTTCTGTGGGATGCTCTCCAAGCTTCATTTCAGTCCTATTCACTCAAAGGGCACTAAGCATAGAGTGTGAAAACTGAGTTTCCTTGAGAGCTGCTTGGAAGTCTTATGGTGTGTGTAGTGAGCCAAATGGAGTTGTTCTCCCACAAGAACCGCTCGGCTGATCCTTCTTCAATATGCCCTTCACCAACATGCAGTGTTTCCTTGATTGAATTAGCTCTCACACCAATATTTGCGTCTAGGCCTTTGCATTGAGGGCTATCTGAAAACGGCTGTGGCGCTGAAGTTGCCTGTGAATGTGGAGTTGGTGGCATGTGAAACCCGCATGTGGAGCATTCGTTTGTGTGGGATGCTCTACCAGGTTCATTTCAGTCCTAGCCATACAAAGGGCACTAAGCATAGAGTGTGAAAACTGAGTTTCCTTGAGAGCTGCTTGGAAGCCTGATGGTGTGTGAAGTTAGTGAGCCAAATGGAGTTGTTCTCCCACAAGAACCACTCGGCTGATCCTTCTTCAATATGCCCTTCACCAACATGCAGTGTTTCCTTGATTGAATTAGCTCTCACACCAATATTTGCGTCTAGAGCCTTTGCATTGAGGGCTAACTGAAAACGGCTGTGGCGCTGAAGTTGCCTGTGAATGTGGAGTTGGTGGCATGTGAAACCCGCATGTGGAGCATTCGTTTCTGTGGGATGCTCTCCAAGCTTCATTTCAGTCCTATTCACTCAAAGGGCACTAAGCATAGAGTGTGAAAACTGAGTTTCCTTGAGAGCTGCTTGGAAGCCTGATGGTGTGTGTAGTGAGCCAAATGGAGTTGTTCTCCCACAAGAACCACTCGGCTGATCCTTCTTCAATATGCCCTTCACCAACATGCAGTGTTTCCTTGATTGAATTAGCTCTCACACCAATATTTTGCGTCTAGAGCCTTTGCATTGAGGGCTATCTGAAAACAGCTGTGGATCTGAAGTTGCCTGTGAATGTGGAGTTGGTGGCATGTGAAACCCGCATGTGGAGCATTCGTTTCTGTGGGATGCTGACCAAGCTTCATTTCAGTCCTATTCACTCAAAGGGCACTAAGCATAGAGTGTGAAAACTGAGTTTCCTTGAGAGCTGCTTGGAAGTCTTATGGTGTGTGTAGTGAGCCAAATGGAGTTGTTCTCCCACAAGAACCGCTCGGCTGATCCTTCTTCAATATGCCCTTCACCAACATGCAGTGTTTCCTTGATTGAATTAGCTCTCACACCAATATTTGCGTCTAGAGCCTTTGCATTGAGGGCTATCTGAAAACAGCTGTGGATCTGAAGTTGCCTGTGAATGTGGAGTTGGTGGCATGTGAAACCCGCATGTGGAGCATTCGTTTCTGTGGGATGCTCTCCAAGCTTCATTTCAGTCCTATTCACTCAAAGGGCACTAAGCATAGAGTGTGAAAACTGAGTTTCCTTGAGAGCTGCTTGGAAGTCTTATGGTGTGTGTAGTGAGCCAAATGGAGTTGTTCTCCCACAAGAACCGCTCGGCTGATCCTTCTTCAATATGCCCTTCACCAACATGCAGTGTTTCCTTGATTGAATTAGCTCTCACACCAATATTTGCGTCTAGGCCTTTGCATTGAGGGCTATCTGAAAACGGCTGTGGCGCTGAAGTTGCCTGTGAATGTGGAGTTGGTGGCATGTGAAACCCGCATGTGGAGCATTCGTTTGTGTGGGATGCTCTACCAGGTTCATTTCAGTCCTAGCCATACAAAGGGCACTAAGCATAGAGTGTGAAAACTGAGTTTCCTTGAGAGCTGCTTGGAAGCCTGATGGTGTGTGAAGTTAGTGAGCCAAATGGAGTTGTTCTCCCACAAGAACCACTCGGCTGATCCTTCTTCAATATGCCCTTCACCAACATGCAGTGTTTCCTTGATTGAATTAGCTCTCACACCAATATTTGCGTCTAGAGCCTTTGCATTGAGGGCTAACTGAAAACGGCTGTGGCGCTGAAGTTGCCTGTGAATGTGGAGTTGGTGGCATGTGAAACCCGCATGTGGAGCATTCGTTTCTGTGGGATGCTCTCCAAGCTTCATTTCAGTCCTATTCACTCAAAGGGCACTAAGCATAGAGTGTGAAAACTGAGTTTCCTTGAGAGCTGCTTGGAAGCCTGATGGTGTGTGTAGTGAGCCAAATGGAGTTGTTCTCCCACAAGAACCACTCGGCTGATCCTTCTTCAATATGCCCTTCACCAACATGCAGTGTTTCCTTGATTGAATTAGCTCTCACACCAATATTTGCGTCTAGAGCCTTTGCATTGAGGGCTATCTGAAAACGGCTGTGGCGCTGACGTTGCCTGTGAATGTGGAGTTGGTGGCATGTGAAACCCGCATGTGGAGCATTCGTTTCTGTGGGATGCTCTACCAGGTTCATTTCAGTCCTAGCCATACAAAGGGCACTAAGCATAGAGTGTGAAAACTGAGATTCCTTGAGAGCTGCTTGGAAGCCTGATGGTGTGTGAAGTTAGTGAGCCAAATGGAGTTGTTCTCCCACAAGAACCACTCGGCTGATCCTTCTTCAATATGCCCTTCACCAACATGCAGTGTTTCCTTGATTGAATTAGCTCTCACACCAATATTTGCGTCTAGAGCCTTTGCATTGAGGGCTATCTGAAAACGGCTGTGGCGCTGAAGTTGCCTGTGAATGTGGAGTTGGTGGCATGTGAAACCCGCATGTGGAGCATTCGTTTGTGTGGGATGCTCTACCAGGTTCATTCCTAGATAATGCACTCAAAGGGCACTAAGCATAGAGTGTGAAAACTGAGTTTCCTTGAGAGCTGCTTGGAAGCCTGATGGTGTGTGAAGTTAGTGAGCCAAATGGTGTTGTTCTCCCACAAGAACCACTCGGCTGATCCTTCTTCAATATGCCCTTCACCAACATGCAGTGTTTCCTTGATTGAATTAGCTCTCACACCAATATTTGTGTCTAGAGCCTTTGCATTGAGGGCTATCTGAAAACGGCTGTGGCGCTGAAGTTGCCTGTGAATGTGGAGTTGGTGGCATGTGAAACCCGCATGTGGAGCATTCGTTTGTGTGGGATGCTCTACCAGGTTCATTCCTAGATAATGCACTCAAAGGGCACTAAGCATAGAGTGTGAAAACTGAGTTTCCTTGAGAGCTGCTTGGAAGCCTGATGGTGTGTGAAGTTAGTGAGCCAAATGGAGTTGTTCTCCCACAAGAACCACTCGGCTGATCCTTCTTCAATATGCCCTTCACCAACATGCAGTGTTTCCTTGATTGAATTAGCTCTCACACCAATATTTGCGTCTAGAGCCTTTGCATTGAGGGCTATCTGAAAACGGCTGTGGCGCTGAAGTTGCCTGTGAATGTGGAGTTGGTGGCATGTGAAACCCGCATGTGGAGCATTCGTTTGTGTGGGAGGCTGACCAAGCTTCATTTCAACCTAGGCACACATAGAGCACTAAGCATAGAGTGTGAAAACTGAGTTTCCTTGAGAGCTGCTTGGAAGCCTGATGGTGTGTGAAGTTAGTGAGCCAAATGGAGTTGTTCTCCCACAAGAACCGCTCGGCTGATTCTTCTTCAATATGCCCTTCACCAACATGCAGTGTTTCCTTGATTGAATTAGCTCTCACACCAATATTTGCGTCTAGAGCCTTTGCATTGAGGGCTATCTGAAAACGGCTGTGGCGCTGAAGTTGCCTGTGAATGTGGAGTTGGTGGCATGTGAAACCCGCATGTGGAGCATTCGTTTGTGTGGGATGCTCTACCAGGTTCATTCCTAGATAATGCACTCAAAGGGCACTAAGCATAGAGTGTGAAAACTGAGTTTCCTTGAGAGCTGCTTGGAAGCCTGATGGTGTGTGAAATTCGTGAGCCAAATGGAGTTGTTCTCCCACAAGAACCACTCGGCTGATCCTTCTTCAATATGCCCTTCACCAACATGCAGTGTTTCCTTGATTGAATTAGCTCTCACACCAATATTTGCGTCTAGAGCCTTTGCATTGAGGGCTAACTGAAAACGGCTGTGGCGCTGAAGTTGCCTGTGAATGTGGAGTTGGTGGCATGTGAAACCCGCATGTGGAGCATTCGTTTCTGTGGGATGCTCTCCAAGCTTCATTTCAGTCCTATTCACTCAAAGGGCACTAAGCATAGAGTGTGAAAACTGAGTTTCCTTGAGAGCTGCTTGGAAGCCTGATGGTGTGTGTAGTGAGCCAAATGGAGTTGTTCTCCCACAAGAACCACTCGGCTGATCCTTCTTCAATATGCCCTTCACCAACATGCAGTGTTTCCTTGATTGAATTAGCTCTCACACCAATATTTGCGTCTAGAGCCTTTGCATTGAGGGCTATCTGAAAACGGCTGTGGCGCTGAAGTTGCCTGTGAATGTGGAGTTGGTGGCATGTGAAACCCGCATGTGGAGCATTCGTTTGTGTGGGATGCTCTACCAGGTTCATTCAGTCCTAGCCATACAAAGGGCACTAAGCATAGAGTGTGAAAACTGAGTTTCCTTGAGAGCTGCTTGGAAGCCTGATGGTGTGTGTAGTGAGCAAAATGGAGTTGTTCTCCCACAAGAACCACTCGGCTGATCCTTCTTCAATATGCCCTTCACCAACATGCAGTGTTTCCTTGATTGAATTAGCTCTCACACCAATATTTGCGTCTAGAGCCTTTGCATTGAGGGCTATCTGAAAACAGCTGTGGATCTGAAGTTGCCTGTGAATGTGGAGTTGGTGGCATGTGAAACCCGCATGTGGAGCATTCGTTTCTGTGGGATGCTCACCAAGCTTCATTTCAGTCCTAGGCACTCAAAGGGCACTAAGCATAGAGTGTGAAAACTGAGTTTCCTTGAGAGCTGCTTGGAAGTCTTATGGTGTGTGTAGTGAGCCAAATGGAGTTGTTCTCCCACAAGAACCGCTCGGCTGATCCTTCTTCAATATGCCCTTCACCAACATGCAGTGTTTCCTTGATTGAATTAGCTCTCACACCAATATTTGCGTCTAGAGCCTTTGCATTGAGGGCTATCTGAAAACGGCTGTGGCGCTGAAGTTGCCTGTGAATGTGGAGTTGGTGGCATGTGAAACCCGCATGTGGAGCATTCGTTTGTGTGGGATGCTCTACCAGGTTCATTCCTAGATAATGCACTCAAAGGGCACTAAGCATAGAGTGTGAAAACTGAGTTTCCTTGAGAGCTGCTTGGAAGCCTGATGGTGTGTGAAGTTAGTGAGCCAAATGGAGTTGTTCTCCCACAAGAACCACTCGGCTGATCCTTCTTCAATATGCCCTTCACCAACATGCAGTGTTTCCTTGATTGAATTAGCTCTCACACCAATATTTGCGTCTAGAGCCTTTGCATTGAGGGCTATCTGAAACGGCTGTGGCGCTGAAGTTGCCTGTGAATGTGGAGTTGGTGCATGTGAAACCCGCATGTGGAGCATTCGTTTGTGTGGGAGGCTGACCAAGCTTCATTTCAACCTAGGCACACATATAGCACTAAGCATAGAGTGTGAAAACTGAGTTTTTTGAGAGCTGCTTGGAAGCCTGATGGTGTGAAGTTAGTGAGCCAAATGGAGTTGTTCTCCCACAAGAACCGCTCGGCTGATCCTTCTTCAATATGCCCTTCACCAACATGCAGTGTTTCCTTGATTGAATTAGCTCTCACACCAATATTTGCGTCTAGAGCCTTTGCATTGAGGGCTATCTGAAAACGGCTGTGGCGCTGAAGGTTGCCTGTGAATGTGGAGTTGGTGGCATGTGAAACCCGCATGTGGAGCATTCGTTTGTGTGGGATGCTCTACCAGGTTCATTCCTAGATAATGCACTCAAAGGGCACTAAGCATAGAGTGTGAAAACTGAGTTTCCTTGAGAGCTGCTGTGGAAGCCTGATGGTGTGTGAAATTCGTGAGCCAAATGGAGTTGTTCTCCCACAAGAACCACTCGGCTGATCCTTCTTCAATATGCCCTTCACCAACATGCAGTGTTTCCTTGATTGAATTAGCTCTCACACCAATATTTGCGTCTAGAGCCTTTGCATTGAGGGCTAACTGAAAACGGCTGTGGCGCTGAAGTTGCCTGTGAATGTGGAGTTGGTGGCATGTGAAACCCGCATGTGGAGCATTCGTTTCTGTGGATGCTCTCCAAGCTTCATTTCAGTCCTATTCACTCAAAGGGCACTAAGCATAGAGTGTGAAAACTGAGTTTCCTTGAGAGCTGCTTGGAAGCCTGATGGTGTGTGTAGTGAGCCAAATGGAGTTGTTCTCCCACAAGAACCACTCGGCTGATCCTTCTTCAATATGCCCTTCACCACATGCAGTGTTTCCTTGATTGAATTAGCTCTCACACCAATATTTGCGTCTAGAGCCTTTGCATTGAGGGCTATCTGAAAACGGCTGTGGCTCTGAGGTTGCCTGTGAATGTGGAGTTGGTGGCATGTGAAACCCGCATGTGGAGCATTCGTTTCTGTGGATGCTCTACCAGGTTCATTTCAGTCCTAGCCATACAAAGGGCACTAAGCATAGAGTGTGAAAACTGAGATTCCTTGAGAGCTGCTTGGAAGCCTGATGGTGTGTGAAGTTAGTGAGCCAAATGGAGTTGTTCTCCCACAAGAACCACTCGGCTGATCCTTCTTCAATATGCCCTTCACCAACATGCAGTGTTTCCTTGATTGAATTAGCTCTCACACCAATATTTGCGTCTAGAGCCTTTGCATTGAGGGCTATCTGAAAACGGCTGTGGCGCTGAAGTTGCCTGTGAATGTGGAGTTGGTGGCATGTGAAACCCGCATGTGGAGCATTCGTTTGTGTA